>NW_022436993.1:10138119-10326952 GCF_009761245.1 Sapajus apella
GAGGAAGAAGAGGGGGAGGGGGAGGAAGAAGAGGGGGAGGGGGAGGAGGGAGAGGGGGAGGGGGAGAGGGAGAGGAAGAAGAAAGAAGAAGAAGAGGAAGAAGAAGAAGAGGAATAAGAAGAAAGAAGAGGAGGAGGAAGAAGAAGGAGAAGGAGGAGGAGGAGAAGGAGAAGAAAGAAAGAAAGAAGAAGAGAAGGAGAAGAAGAGGAAGAAAGAAAGAAGAAGAGGAGGAAGAGGAAAAGAAGAAGGAGGAGGAGGAGGATGATCTTGAATTTAGGTATCTGTTGCTCAAAGATGGCAACAGTAGTCCCCTGGACACACGAGGCTAAAAAATCTGTACATGAGCCAGGAAGACATAGCTCATCTTCAAACTCTAGAGAATATGTGTATTAATATATAAGGAAAAAAAAAACCTAAAATTCATTAATTTCCTCATGTCCCTACAGCTTTTTCTGGCTCCTATATCTAATAGAAAATGGTACAATCATTCTTTTAAAGGAAAAGTATTGTCCAGGCACAGTGGTGTAATCCTAGCACTTTGGGAGGCCAAGGCGGGCAGATCATGAGGTCAGGAGATTGAGACCATCCTAGCCAACACAGCGAAACCCTGTCACTACTAAAATACAAAAAATTAGCTGGATGTGGTGGTGCATGCCTGTAGTTCCAGCTACTTGGGAGGCTAAGGCAGGAGAAGCACTTGAACTCGGGAGGCAGAGGTTGCGGTGAGCCAAGATCATGCCACTGCACTCCAGCCTGGTGACAGAGCAAGACTTCATCTCAAAAATAAATAAATAAAAAGGAAAAATATTTCATGCAATTGAAAGTGTGCTTCAAAATAGTGCTGCTAAACAGGAACAGGGAATAGGAAAGGATACTATGGTTCCCGGCAGCAAGGTTAGCAAGGTTATCAACCCAGATGAGACTGTAAATTTTTTACTGAATTCAGTATTTGTATATGTCTAAAACAACAACGCTTTAGTAGATGATTTACTGACAGATGATGATATCTGAAAACAAAGAAAAATGTAGTTTTGCAAAACTGAATCCAATTTTGAGTTGTTTGGAATTTACAGTGCTGAAAATATTTAATAGAATTACTTTAAATTCTTTTTTTTAAGTTTTTTTTTCAATTGAGAATGCTGTAGGAGTTTTAAAAATGCATTGCCCAAAGCAAAAGTCTCAAAATAACTCACAGGTATTTGTCAGAATGCCACCCCAAGCAAAACTGCTTTGAGCTTGATTTACTCACGCAAACGTTTTATCCAAGCTGATCAATAAACCAATGAAATATGCAGACTGTGCATCATTTCTGTTTACCTGAAACATGGAAGTTTACATATAGTTTAACTTAGAATCATACTATCGGCAAGTTCTTAAACAAAACAACAAAACATACATATTAATAAGGCAGCCTAATCGAAACCTATTCTAGAAAGTAATTTATGCAGAAATGTAGTACATTCTACATTATGTTCTACCTAGAAATAAAAAAGGAAAAATATGCACACGTTTTAATAATTTGAATTTGTAAAGCAGGAGTCTTTTCTTTGATGCATAATCTTATTATCCTGACTGGCTACTTTGCTTTAAAGAATGTCTTCATCTATGGGCATCGATGTTAGATTGGACAGGGAAAATGTGGCACATATACACCATGGAATATTATGCAGCCATCAAAAACGATGAGTTTGTGTCCTTTGTAGGGACATGGATGAATCTGGAAACCATCATTCTCAGCAAACTGACAGAAGAGCAGAAGATCAAACATCGCATGTTCTCACTCATAGGCGGGTGTTGAACAATGAGAACACATGGACACAGGGAGGGGAGCACTACACACTGGGGTCAGTTGGGGGGAAATAGGGGAGGGATGGTGCGGGGTGGGGAGCTGGGAAGAGATAGCAAGAGGAGAGATGCCAGATGTAGATGATGGGGAGGAAGGCAGCAAATCACACTGCCACGTGTGTACCTATGCAACAATCTTGCATGTTCTTCACATGTACCCCAAAACCTAAAATGCAATAAAATAAATAAATTGGGAAAAAAAAAAGAAAAATGAATGTCTTCAATGATGTAACTATCATAGGCATTTAATATTATAGAGAATGATTTAAGGTATTTGCCTTACAAATTCGAGTTATTAAATTGTATACAAATTTTTCTTAAATAAAAAAGAATAATCATATATATGATTTATTTTACATAATTATAAATATATGATATTATAATAATGATAAATATATATCATTATAAATATATGATATATGTAAAATAAATCTATATGTCAAATATATATATTAAAAATAATAACGCTGTGGGACATAGTGGTGCACACCTATAGTCCCAGCTACTCAGAAGGCTGAGGTGAAAAGATTGATATGTATAATATAATACACATTATACATATATTACATATATTTTATATACATTTATATATTTATTTTACATGCATCATATATTTATTTTATATATATTATTCAAATATTTATTTTATATATATTTTTATGTATAGATTATATATCTATTATAATTTATATCTGTGTATGAGCCAGAAGGATATATCTGTTCTTCAACCTTGGGAGAATATGTGTATTCATGAACAAGGAAAGGAACCCCAAAATGTATTAATTTCATTATAATGTACTATTTCGCTATATAGATATAGATATATTTGATTTTGATATGTATAGGTGCAATATTAGAAAACGTCTTGAGAATTTCAAAGCAAGTTATATCCGCAAGATGATGTTAAGTCAGAGCACACTCTAGTACCTTTATAAATCAAATAAATTTTTAGTCTTCCTGTATTGTTCAACTTATTTTTTCCTGACCTCTCTGTTAACCTCCTCTCTGGCAGTGTGGCCATGAAGAATTTTAATTAGAAAGATACTGAGCAAAGCACTCTGAGAAAAAATAAAGCATACCTTCAGTGATAGGTATATCAATGGTATCACAATTATGTCACAACCAAGAAAGATGACTATAATAAACAATCAAACTGTGTTATATGTTGGCCAACAATTTGGGCCAAGTAAGCCAGATTTTTAAATTAAAAATTAAGCTGTATGATACACCAAGGGTCCAGGACTGACATATAACAACTAGTTAAGAATTATAATCTTTGCAAATCAGGTTAGTGAATTCAAAGCCATCAAGTATGGATCCTCACAAAATTCAAGCTAAAAAATGGTTCTGGGGCTGGGCACAGTGCCTGAAACCTGTAACCTCAGTGATTTGGGAGGCCAAGGCAGGTGGATCACTTGAGGTCAGGAGTTGTAGGTGAACCTGGCCAACATGGTGAAACCCCGTCTCTACAAAAAACAAAATATTAGCTGGGCATGGTGGCAGGCACCTGTAATCCCAGCTACTTGGAAGGCTGAGGCAGAAGAATTGCTTAAACCTGGGAGGTGGAGGTTGCAGTGAGCAGCAATCCCACCACTGCACTCCAGCCTGGGTGACAGAGTGAGACTCATCTCATTCATATTAAATGATGTTGCCAATTCAATATCACACTGAATGGGCAAAAACTGGAAGCATTCCCTTTGAAAACTGGCACAAGATAAGGATGCACTGTCTCACCACTCCTATTCAACATAGTATTGGAAGTTCTAGCCAGAACAATCAGGCAAGAAAAAGAAATAAAGAGTATTCAGTTAGGAAAAGAGGAAGTCAAATTGTCCCTATTTGCAGATGACATTATTGTATATTTAGAAGACAATCATATCATCTCAGCCCAAAATCTCCTTAAGCTGATAAACAACTTCAGCACAGTCTCAGGATACAAAATCAACGTGCAAAAATCACAAGCATTCTTATACACCAATAACAGACAAACAGAAAGCCAAATCATGAGCGAATTCCCATTCACAATTGCTACAAAGAGAATAAAATACCTAGGAATACTATTAACAAGGGGCGTGAAGGACCTCTTCAAGGAGAACCACAAACCACTGCTCAAGGAAATAAGAGAGGACACAAACAGATGGAAAAGCATGGTTAGGAAGAATCAATATTGTGAAAATGGCCATACTGCCCAAAGTAATTTATAGGTTCAATGCTATATAATAATAATAATAATAATAATAATAAAAGAATATACATGAAGAAGGCTGGGTGCAGTGGCTCATGCCTGTAATCCCAGCACTTTGGGAGGCCAAGGTGGGTGGATCACCTGAGGTCAGAACTTCGAGACCAGCTGTGCAAACATGGTGAAACTCCATCTCTACTAAATATACTGAAGTTAGCCAGGCGTGGTGGCATGCACCTGTAGTCCCAGATACTTTGGAGGCTGAGGCAGGAGAATTGCTTGAGGCTGGGAGGCAACGGTTGCAGTGAGCCAAGATCACACCACTGTATTCCAGCTTGGGCAGCAGAGCAAGACTCCTTCTCAAAAAAACCAAAAAATCAAAAAAGGATATTCTTGAAGTCTTAATCCAACTACCAATAGGTAATGTCCCAGAAGACTGTAACCTTATAGGGACTTGTGCACTAGGGAATAAATTGTTTGTTGAAACTGAAGGGAAAAAAAAGTAACTAATTTTTGGTACCACCTCAAAAAAAAAAAGATTTGAGTTCTGCAGTTCTGCACTAAATATTTAAACAATAGAGAGTAACTTCTGTACCAGTCTCCCCCTCCTCCTGCATTCCCATCTTTATCTTGACCTCTGGAGGTGCAAATTCAGCACACAAGTAGAAATTGTACTATGGGGTAGCAATGATAGACACTATGTCTATCATATGTCACTGTTCTGGCCTTAAATCAATGATGTTCTATGAAAAAATGCTCAACATCACTAATTATCAGAGAAACATAAATCAAAATCACAATGTGACACCGTCTTACTCCTGCAAGAATGACCATAACTAAAATATCAAAAATAATAGATGTTGGCATGGATGTGGTAAAAAGGGAACACTTTCACACTGCTGGTGGGAATGGAAACTAATATAAACACTATGCAGAACAATATGAAGATTCCTCAAAGAACTAAAAGTAGAAATACCATTTGATCCAGCAATCCCACTACTGAGTATCTACCCAGAGGCAAAGAAGTCATTACATGAAAAAGACATTTGCACACACACATTTATAATATTGTACAATTTGCAATTGCAAAAATATGAAGCCAGTCTAAATGCCCATCAGCCAATAAGGAGATAAAGAAAATGTGGTATATACATACCATGGAATACTACTCAGCCATAAAAAGGAATGAAATAATGACATTCACAGCAACCTGAATGGAGTCAGAGACCATTATTCTACGTGAAGTAACTCAGGAATGGAAAACCAAACATCATATGTTCTCACTCATAACTGGAAGCTAAGCTATGAGGATGCAAAAGCATAAGAACGATAGAGTGGACTTCGGAGACTCAGGGACAGGTAAGAGGGGAGAGAGATAAAAGACTATACATTCAGTACAGTGTACGCTGCTCGGGTGACGGGGGTACCAAAATCTCAAAAATCACCACTAAAGAATTTTTCCATATAACAAAACACAGCCTGTTCCCCAAAAACGATTAGAATTTTTAAAAGATTACTGATGTTCTTACATATTTCCATAGAAACTTCTTTTCACTTTCACTCTGAATAGAAACAAGATCACCAAAATTCCTCTTGCAAAATGCTCGTGCATTGTCCATGGTTTCCTTCTCTTTGCTGAAATAATACTGGTGGTCTTTGTAAATAACCCACCCATCTTCAGTGACTGGTGGATCTGAAAAGTTAATGACAAAAAACAAAGAGTTTTATGTAGACAAGTTCAAGCATCTGGTGTGGATAGCACACAAAAGTGTAAGGGATAGAGATGCTACATCAAGAGGTATCTGCAACTCTGACAGACCGGAATAGCAGAATGTCTACATCCAATACAGACATTTGAACCCTCAGGTCAGGTATCCACTTTCTATCAATTCAGTAAAAATGACCCATTTTGTATTCCTAGCTAAGTTCCATATGTCATTATTGGGTAAAAGAACTCCTGGTGTCACTTTCATCAATACGATAGCATAGCTTGGAGGATTTATATACAATGCACCTAAAATGTTCTAGATCAAAGGAGTGGGAACTGTGAGAAAGCGGCTCTCACCCCAGTATAAGAATAAGAAAAAAACTTCCAATAGATGAACTTTGGTGATTCAGCGTAGAAGCAAGGAATTCACGTATCAAGTGGGCGCCTGAGGTTTTTACAACCCATAGGATTCCATAATTCTGTGCTACAGTAGGCTGAATAAAAGCCCCCCAAAGATATCTAGTTCCTAATCCCTGGAACCTATGAATGTTAGCTTATGTGGAAAATGCAACTGCATAGGCAAGATTAAGTTAGGATCTTGAGATGGGAGAGTTCTATTGGATTGATTAGGTGGGCCTAAATGTAATAACAAGTACCCGTATGGAGAGGGGTGGAGGGAGATTTGACTACAAGAGAAGGAGGCAATGTGATCACTGGAAGAAGATGCTACATTGCTGGTTTTGGAAGAAGGGGCCATGGGCTGATGGTTCATATAGTGCAGCTCTAGATGCTGGTAAAGGCAAGAAAAGTGATTCTCCTTTACAGCCACTACAGGGAGCGTGGTCCTGCCAACATCTGGATTTTGGCACGGTGAAACTGATTTCAGATTTCTAACTTCCAGAACTGTAAGAGAATAACTGTGTGTTATTTTAAGTCACCAAGTTCCTGGTAATTGGTTACAGCAACCATTGGACACTAATATATGTGCTAAAGAAGGAAGAACTCAGGACCTTGGAAGTGATTCATGAAGCCTTGAGAAACTGTATTAACATGCCTTATGTTTGTGCATACGAGCTTCTCTCTGGAGAGGAAGACCCAAACTTCCATGACATTCTCACTCAAAGGTATTAAGGACTTCTGCTGTACCTTCCTAGAGCAAGTAACTTTTTCGCTGAGTAAGGAGGGAGACAGGGAAAGGGTTACAGTATAGAGATCAGAAAATAAAACACCTACTGTCTTGAGGAGCTGGCGTTGGCTCAGGTTTTGGTGTTTGTCCTGTAAAACAAGAGAAAAGTAGAAATACCGTGTGCTTAAACTTCTGCTCATTACATTTCCTTCTATTTTCTCTATTTTCACTATTTTCATTAGTCAATATTGTTAAAAACTTGGTTGTTCTCTTTTTATTCCCTTCTCTTTCTTTCTCCAATTTGTACATCATGCCATGGAGAGGAGAATGAAGGAAAAGAGAATCAGAAATCAAGAATTAAACAAACTAGGTACAATAATAGCCACCAGATACTAAAACACAGTTTTTAGGCACAAGTAGCATCATATAAAGGAAAAAAAGGAACATAAGTTTTGGAATCAGAAGGCCTGGCTTTAAATCCCAAGCCTGGGCTTAAATCATTTAGCCTAAATTCTGTTGACTGAACAAAATAGATTGTGAAAATATGTGAGCTATTGGTATGTAATAGGTGCTTAAGAGATGTTAGTTTTCCAGTCAGACATCTTATAATTAGCTGTGAAATTATTTATGATTTCATGATTTGAAATGATTAAATGTGAACTATTCATTTATAAAATAGGAAACATATTTTCTTTAAGCAAATCTACTTTTCTTAAATGTATGGTTTACTAAAAGTTAAATGAAATGTTTTGCTTTCCAGGTAGTTAATGATATATCTGGATTGTGTTAGAAGCTTCTAAAGGGACTCAGGTTACTTAGCTTTTGGGTTAATGAATTTAACCTCTGTAAGAGTACAGCTACAATAATGCAAAAAGGATACTAGCCATTGGTAGCTGAGAGACCTTTAAAGGACAACTGGCCACCATTGACTTCTATTCCGGAATCTTTGAAAGCAATGATCTAAGCAGGAGGATGGAAAAGAAACAGAGCAGTAAGGCATCTCCAGCTGTGGAGTTGCAATGGTTGCCAAGATTCTCCATCAGCAGAGGGCAATGAGGTCCCATTTATCCATTTACAACAGAGGTGTTGATGTATATTTTGGTTAGAGGGTATGGTTGTTTATTTGCTCATTGGTTTGTTGTTTTCTCTTAACATTAGAACTCGGATCTTCTGGCCTGACTTGGATACTAAGAACTTTCTGAGTCCCAGATAATGACTTCCAGCATGCATATTGTTTGACCGTCAATAACATGGTGGGGCTAAGAGCATCAGAGGTCACTCCAGGGTGATTGTTCACTGTGTTGAACATTTACCCGAGAAATCAATACTTAGAATATTCAGACTTGGAGAAACGTTCACCTATTTGATGATTAACATAGGTCAGAAGGTGAAAATTCCAAAACGGAAATTGCATTTGCATTATTCTGTTTACAGCATAGGACACCCACAGACTTCCGCTGCCATTGAACCTGGGCCAGGATCAGAGCTGCTCGTGGGAACTATTCTGGAGAACGTGACTCTTGCCCAGAATTCCCGGGTGGCCTTTTGATCTTCTCTGTTCCTTTGGCACATTTATCTGTGCTTATCGACTTCATCCTTATCCTGTGCATCCTTATCCTTGACAGTTCCCTGATTATGTTATTTTGTTTGTTTGCTTCTGCTAATAAAGGAAAGATACTGGGGTGTTAGGAGGTTAGTCTACCAAGCTGAGATAAAGGAGGAAATAGGTGATCGTACCTTTGTGTATCTGGCAAATCCAGTTGTTAAGGTGTTCACAATTAATATCATTCCAAGTCATACCAGGTTCACCTTTCAGCTCACCACAGAATTCAACATTTTGATAATTATTAGGTTCTCCAAAAGCCCAGTTTTCATATGAAACCTATATTAGAAAAATCAAACTACCACAATTAACCATTTATGTACAATTAACCATTTATGTCAGGCCAATGCCAATCGTTCATCTAAACAGAAAAGGAAAGATATGTTCAATAGCTTAGTTTTTGTTTGTTTTTTTTTTCTTTTTTGGAGATAGAATTTCACTCTTGTCACCCAGGCTGGAATACAGTGGTGTGATCTTGGCTCACTGCAACCTCTGCCTCCTTTGTTCAAGCGATTCTCCTGCCTCAGCCTAGCGAGTAGCTGGGATTATAGGTGCCTACCACCATGCCCAGCTAATTTTCATATTTTTGGCAGAGACGAAGTTTCACCATGTTGGCCAGGCTGGTCTTGAACTCCTGACCTCAGGTCATCTACCCACCTTGGCCTCCCAAAGTGCCGGGATTACAGGTGTGAGCCACTATGCCCGGCCAATAGTTTTGCTTTGAAAACACAGTTTACAAACATGGGTAGAAAAGAAACAGCTTTCATTACATGGAAACTTGAGATGTTGAACAGAGTACCCTAATGATTATTATAAAATTTTCTTTACTCTTATTAAATAGAATGGATCCAAGGCCCATGAAGGGGGAGTTTACATATAGAAAAAGCTTGGCAACAAAGTTCCACTTCTCCATGTTGGGAGTTCCTAAATTTACAACCCATTGGAAAGAATAATATTTCAGTGTATTGTTGGAAGTTTCCTCTTTATTAAATGTGTAAGATAAAGAAATATAATTAATTCTTCTTGCAAAAGAAAAAGACCCATAAAACAGTGCTAACAGAGCTACTAAACTTCACCAAAATGAACAGTAGAAACAGAGGCCCTGCGTTTAGGTCCTTCATGGAGTTTTCAGTGTGGAATCATAACCCACAGGGTTTTGGTCTAAGCACAGTGATGTTTTCCTGAGATGTAAATATAAAACCCAAATGTCAGTGAAGTCACCAAATAAAGCCTTGAAAAGTTGCTGGTGGAAGAAGAACTGAAATTAAGAGGTAGAGCTGAAATTACCCAAAGTCACTTCTTGTGATGACTAGGGCTTCTAGATATTGCTAGCATGTGCCAGAATCTCTCGCATCTTCATTCCTGGCAATGGGGAAGACTGATGAAGCCTAATCATTGTTAATGAGAATATAAAAAATGTTTCCATTTCTATTGATCTATAAGAGGCTATAAAGCACTCAAGTTTTAGGAAGTTTACCTGCATATCAATTTTGCATGGCCAAATACACATATTATTTTTTATAAACTAGTGGAATGAGTTTTCATTTTCTTTCTTTTCTTTCATCTGGTCAACCACCGCTATTCTTTGAATGAACAGAACTGAACTGGAGTGGGGCAGGATAGTGGCTATCACAACGGCCTGTCTTACTAAAAGTTTGGATTAAATCAAAAGATAACGTGAAAATAAATACATGATAAAGTAAGAAAGTAATACAGTAAGTCGAATTACTCACAGGAGAACCATCAGTCCAAGTAAAGCCTTCTGAAGGGCTTCCGTATGTCAATCCCAACCAAAACAGTTCATGGTAGCTTCCACTAGCTCTATGAAATCCAAAACATAAAGAAAGCATACATCGTTACATGAAACAAGTTCAGTAAATTATGAGGACTAACCACATTTCAAAGTTACCTCCAAAACCTAAATCAGTAGTACCCAAGTAAAGAGATTTAACAGCTAAAGGGAAGATTTATGCAATAGATGTAAGTTTTGGCATATCCCACAAATAACTTAAAAACAGGCCACTGCTTGAGAGTAAATAGTTGGATAGCATTGAAAGACAAATATGTATTGAGCATCTTGTACTTTTGTAAAGCAAGTCATCACAGAATTTACACTTATAAAATTAAAGGATTTGAAAGTGAAACCAGATCAAACAGGGCTCACAGATTTCGGAGATGATACAGGTGCTCAAATTAGCATCCCGAGCCAACAATTTCAGAAACAGATAAGTTTTCTCAACTTCATAAGCACCAACTAGATAACAAAAAGGAGTAGTCCATAAAAATGACACTTACGTTATTAACCGCCATATTGTTTGCTGTTCTTCTTTGTTACTGATGCTAGCTAGGTCTCCACCCAGAGCTCGACAAAAATCTCGAGATTCAAACCACGTTTTCTTCTCATGTTTTCCTTTTGCAAATAGCTGAAAAATAGATGACATGGTTACAAAAATTATTTTATACTTTGTAGTTTATTAAATTAAGAGAAACAATTATTTACTTTAGATGAGAGTTCATTTACAGAAAAGCAAGACATTTCAATGACCCAAAACAATGTAATTCTTTTGCTTTAAAATCAATTTATGAGTGAATATTTGGGTGACAAAACTTGGGGGATTATTTTGCTGAGAAAATCTTAGAAAATAAAATTATTTTATAGCACAAGAGACATTAGATGAAAATCTTAGGAGCTTTAGGCATATGGGTTAGGTACATGGCTCTTTCTGGAAAACAAGATTAATTTGGTTAAGTGTAAAAAGTGGCATTGAGATGGGAAAAAATGAAAGAAGCTTTTGATACAGAGAAAGTAAACATGAATACGAAGAATTTTAAGTAAAGTAACTTTCCTAAAATTGTGCATAGCATGTTATTGTGTTTAGCTTAAACAATAAATAACCTAGCAATGTTTCAACATTTTGTTGGTAATGTCCTTCAGTACTGCCTTATATTTTTCATATGGTTGTACATTTTAACAACTATTAAAGCACATGCAACCACAGACACCCATCTGGCAGGGAGTTATGAGCTAAATTAAATTTAAAAGATTATATAAATTAGGAATTGTGCCATATTATTCAGAGGACTGTAGAGAGAACGGTGATATGCAGTCAACCAGTGACTGTCTGGGACACACCCAACAGTATGCAAATAGCAAAGGAGGTATTTGTGGCCACTGTCTTTTCTAATTCCCATGCATTGCTCCTCCTGAGTCATGGCCCCCTTATCACAGGCTTGTGGAAGAAGAATTTGCTTCCAACATCCATGGTTGCCCAAGTTGTCATTACGTAGCCGAAGATAACCTTCACCTTGACCCTAACTTGACTCAAGCTCTCTGGACAAAGGTGTTTAAGTAAGTATCCACACATCAGTATATTCCAAGACACCTATGATACCTCAATTTGCTAGACTATAAGATTTCACTGTCTTAAATAAATTTACTATCAACTGAATTTCATTAATAATTCTCACACCTTAATATTTATAATGGTGGTCTATATATTTCCAAACAAACCTTAGCCCAAGTACCTCTAAAACCACCTAATTTCTAGTCAAGCACATAATGATTTGTTGAACATCGACCTGGAAATTCTCTCTGCAGAAGCCCCTATTCACTTCTCAGCTCTGGATAAAATGACTGATTCTCTCGAAAAACTGCAAAAAGTCTCCACAGCCTAACATCCTCAGGTGAAGGCTAGGAATAGGTGAATCTGGCCTTCATGTAGTAATTCAAAAGTTTCCAGAGGTAACAATAAAACACCTGATTTTCTTTGTGTTAGTCCTTAAATAATCCATTTACAAATCTCCTCTGTCTTAACCCAATACATCATCTTCTATGTAAATTATTTTACTAAGTCTGATGGCCAATCTGGATTGAAGACTTCATGGATTCCTATTTCTATTAGTGGGAGTGACCAGCTCAACTAACCACACTCCTCTTGTGTTAGAAAAGACTCCACAGCCTCATCCTGTTGCAAATTCTTCATGAGCCTTGCCAAACTGTCTTAAAGGGCATGCCATGACCATACACCATTCAAAGGGATTGGATGAAAGAAGCCCAGAGAGCAGGACTATTGGAGAACGGTATCATTAAGCAGTAGGCAGGTGATATAGTTTGACTCTGTGTCCCCACCCAAATCTCGTCTCAAATTGTAATCTCCACATGTCAAGGAAGGGGCCTGTAACCCCCACATTGAGGGTGGGAAGTGATTGGATTATGAAGGCAGCTTCCCTCACGCTGTCCTTGTGAATGAGTTCTCACAAGATCTGATGGTTTCATAAGTGGTAGCTTCTCCAAGGCTCTCAAATGCTCTTGTGTCCCCTGCCCTTGTAAAGAAGGTGCCTGCTTCACCCTCTGCCCTAATTGTAAGTTTCCTGAGGCTTCCCCAACCATGCGGAACTATGAGTCAATTAACTCTTTCTTTTTTAAGTTAGCCCAGTCTTGGGTAGTATCTTTATAGCAGTATGAGAATGGACTAATACAGTAGGTACATTTCTGTATTTGGCTAAGTCTAACCTTCTCTAAAAAGGGTATGACTTATAAAAGAGAGAGAGAAAAAGACCCCAATCCTTAATTCACTGGGATTTGTGTTTGTTAGTTTCTGGGTTTCTTCCTTATTTGGTTTGTTTGGTTGTTTGCTTTGGTGAATTGATTGCATAAGGAAAAAATGAATGGCCCAACCTATGAATGTATTAAATAGTGGTAGAATATTGAATTGTCATTTAATGGGCACTGAAAAGCCATGTGCCCCAACCTATCATTTCCTTTCCTCAATCTATCATTAAAATCATCAGAGTTTAAATCAGAAAAAGGGAGTATTCTCTTTGGAATACCTATGTGGCATTATTGTAGGTTACTTTATCAATTTTGTTAGCTAAAACTTGGGTTCTAAGAGCATGGCAAAAAAAAAAATGATTTGCAATAGGATAGCATGACAGGAAACAGAAATTGCTATCAAGACAAAAAGAGGCTGGGTGCAGTGACTCATGTCTATAATCCCAGAGCTTTGGGAGGTTTGTGTGGGAGGATCAGCTGATGTCAGGAGCTTAAGACTAGCCTGGGCAACATAGTAAGACCCCATCTTTAGACTAGCCTGGGCAACATAGTAAGACCCCATCTTTACATAAAATAAGATTTTAAAAATTAGCTGGGCATGGTGGTGCATACTTGTAGCTACTTGGGAGGCTTAGGTGGGAGGATCACTTGAGCCCAGAACTTTGAGGCTGTAGTGAGCTATGACTGTGGCACTTTACCCAGCCTAGATGACAGAGCGAGACCCCATAGGAGAAAAAGAAGGTGAGAGAGATAGAGAGAGGTAGGGAGGGAGGGAAAGAAAAGAAGAAAGAAAAGGAAAAGAAAGGAGAGGAGAGGGGAGGGGAGGGGAGGGGAGGGGAGGGGAGGGGAGAGAAAGGAGGAAGGGAGAGAGGCAGGAAGGGAGGTCTAGAAAACCTGGGAGAAAGGAGGGAAGCAGAGAGGTAATAGTGGCAGAGCAGTGAGAAAAAAATCTTCTGTGAGTTTTGTTTGTGTTGCTGGCTGTGTTTGTGGGTCTAAATGCATCCACCCAAGAAAGTCTTCCAAAACAACTGATGCCCAGGTCAATCAAATCAGAATTTCTAAATGTCTACAGGTGGAGGCTGGGCAGAGTGTTTTTGTTTGTTTGTTTGTTTATGTCCTTCAGTGATTCTTTAGGTGAAATATACTCCAAATTCTCTTATCAGCTTCATAATTGATACTCACCTTGAAACACAAGCTCGTCCTACTGCTGGTGCCCCAATCCTCCGGACATCTGGGTTCGGGAGTCGTTGTGGGCTCCGGTGGGCGGGTTACTCCTTCTGCCCAATGCTTACACACAAATTTTGCCTTTTCATCACATTTCAAAACATCCCATAAGCCCCCTGCAATCCCGGTTCTCATGGCAACACACCCCGGCTTTCGCCCTATAATAAATACATAAAGGAGAATACACTCAACAGGTACCTGCTGAAGTCCTGCTGTGCTCACAGAAGGCAGTCAGAACTGAGCATCACGGATGTGGTGAAGCCTGCAGGTGATGAGGAGATGCAGCTGGCCATGTCGGGCATTCAGCAACTGGTCTGTGCTATTTTTCAATCAGTTTGGTTTTTATTTGTGTGGTCTATAATTCCAACCCAATTATGCTCTCAAATGCAGGAGGGGTTGTAACATTCTATATTTCTAACATCTAGCAAAGTGCCCCACACACAGGCATTTAATGATAAGGTATTTTTATATTATCAAATTCACCATAATGGCAAAAATAGTAATTTAATGTTTCTCTCTCTCCCTCCCTCCTTTCCTCCTTTTGTTCCTTCCTCCCTCCTTTTCTTCTTCCTCCCCTCCTTCCTTCCTTCTTCCCTTCCTCCCCTTTCTGGTTTTCTCCCTTCTTTCTGTTTTAATTCTTTAAGATTCTTTTTCTTCCACTAAGGTCCTCATAGGTTTCCCAGGAACAAAGTTTCTCACAGACTTCAAAATGAGACACACCTCAACTAGAGATGTAGGTAAGTTACTCAAACATTCCAAACTTGCTTTCTCCTCTTCAAATGCAAATACTAAGACCTGCCTCACAGAGTTATAAGGAATGCCATCTTTAATGAGCAAAAAAGTACATAAAACAAAATGAGGATGCACTGAGCTTAAGAGCTTATAATTCTGTCTTATAGTCAAGGTTATTTCCAAATAGCAATTAACTAAGAGCTTTGAAAGCATCAGGAGTCCTTGCTGCTATGATGAGGTCATTTTTTTCATTATTAACCTTCTAAAGAACATGAAGTGCTTACAAATCATTCATGAAGGCCAGGCATGGTGGCTCACACCTATAATCCCAGTACTTTGGGAGGCTGAAGTGGGCAGATCACAAGGTCAGGAGTTCGAGACCAGCCTGATCAACAAGGCAAAACCCAATCCCTACTAAAAATACAAAAAATATTAGCCAAGTATGGTGGCGTGCACCGGTAATCCCAGCTATTCAGGAGGCTGAGGCAGGAGAATCACCTGAACCCGTGAGGCAGAGGTTGCAGTGGGCCAAGATCACACCACTGCACTTCAACCTGCTGGACAGAATGAGATGAAAGAAAGAAAAGAAAGAAAGGGAGAAAGAAAGAAACAGAGAGAGAGTGAAAGGGAGAGAGAGAGAAGGTAGGAGGGAAGGAAGGAAAGAAAGAAGAGAAAGAGAAAGAAAGAGAGAGAGAGAAAAGAAAGAAAGAAAGAAAGAAAGGAAGAAAGAAAGAAAGAAAGAGAAAGAAAGGAAGGAAGGAAGGAAGGAAGGAAGGAAGGAAGGAAGGAAGGAAGGAAGGAAGAAAGAAAGAAAGAAAGAAAGAAAGAAAGAAAGAAAGAAAGAAAGAAAGAAAGAAAGAAAGAAAGAAAGGAAGGAAGGAAGGAAGGAAGGAAGGAAGGAAGGAAGGAAGGAAGGAAAAGAAAAGAAAAGAAAAAAAAGGAAAGGGAAGGAAAGGAAAGGAGAAAGAAAGAAAGTAAGTTAGTTCTGGGGAGGTACACATTTTTTAGAATATTTTCTCTGAAATCTCTGATTTCCTGACACCTTAAAGGTTTTCTCTGATTCCCGATTGTCTCCTTCTCTTTGCAGCACGGAGTTAAAACCTCGTAACTGTGGGGCAGATGACTGGAGACTGTGGCATCCCCCGAACCATCAGAATCTATTCAGTTGACCTGACGCTCAGACTCAGGCCCCAGGATCCTTGCCCACTCTTCCTGAAGCTGTAAAAACTCAGCCAAAGAGTCCAACCTTAATTTTTTTCTTTTTTTTTTTTGAGACGGAGTCTCGCTCTGTTGCCCAGGCTGAAGTGCAGTGGCGTGATCTCGGCTCACTGCAACCTCCACCTCTGGGATTCAGAAATACTCCTGCCTTGGCCTCCTGAGTAGCTGGGATTACAGGCAACTGCCACCATGCCTGGCTAACTTTTGTATTTTTTGTAGAGATGGGGTTTCACCGTCTTGGCCAGGCTGGTCTTGAACTCCTGGCCTCGTGATCCACCCGCCTTGGCCTCCCAAAGTGCTGGGATTACAGGCGTGAGTCACTGCACCCAGCTGAGGCCAGCCTTCCTTAAGAGGCACCACCATCCTTCCATCAAGGATATATCATGACAATGGTTGCAACTGAGTTGTTCCAGTTCCTTCCATTGTTATTTCCTGAGGACATTCCAGGGCTAACTCCTCAGAATCCTGCTGCTGGATGACACCACAGGCAAGGTTAAGCAGTTTCACTTACAGAGTAAGGCTTATCACTCCTGCCAAGATGTTTTTTCATAGTATGTACTCAGCTGTTAATATACCATCCGGTTATTTTTTAAATCAACTGAAATCTTACCATGTTTCAGAAAGTTCAACAATTCCACAAACAAGAATCACACTATTTAGGTTATTGATCTATTTTCCTTATTGAAAGCTGAGAATGTAAATTATAACACTGAAGATTAGGATGTATTAGTTCAGGTAGTCAATTGATAAACGGGAGCTATTATTTCTTTTTTAGCTTTTCACCCAAGCACAATGAAATGTTTGCTATAAACGATGTTGAAATTCCTCTGTGTATTGTCATATTAAATAATGTTGGGTACTACTGATATGCATGTATAAAAAGTCAAAGAATCTTTCAGAGATGATTTCAGAAATAACTCACAACATCTTACTAGGGAAGGTAAATCAAAATATATAGAGAGGCAGGGTGGGGCGAGTCTAGCAGCACGGATTTGAAGATGACACAGATTAGTTTAAATCGCGCCTGAAAGCTTTCTAGTCCCATAAATTTCCTGAGTCTCAGTTTCTACTTCTTCTTTTCTGCTCTTGTTGCCCAGGCTGGAGTGCAGTGGCACAATCTCAGCTCACTGCAACCTCCGCCTCCCAGGTTCAAGCGATTCTCCTGCCTCGGCTTCCCAAGTAGCTGGGATTAGAGGTATACCACTGTGCTCGGCTAATTTTTGTATTTTTCGTAGAGATGGAGTTTCACCATGTCGGCCAGGCAGGTCTCGAACTCCTGACCTCAGGTGATCTGCCTGCCTCCTCCTCCCAAAGAGCTGGGATTACAGGCGTTAGCCACCATGCCCAGCCTCCCCTTCTTTTAAATGAAGATACGGAAGCTTACCTGGCAGGGTTGCTATGAGGACAAAATAAAAATCCAAGGCACATGAAAGATGAAACACAGTAGCACGTGGAAGATACTGACATAATGAGCTCTGCATGAACAATGTCCTTTGCTCTACCACCCAAACACTCTAATATTTCAACTCCCAGTGGCACTGAAAAGCTTTATGTCCATTTAATATTGTTTTAGGTTTTCAGAAATAAGTCAACCAGGCCAGGTGCTGTGGCTCACGCATGTGAGGCTGAGGCAGGCAGATCACTTGAGGCCAGGAGTTCGAGATAAGCCTGGCCAACATGGTGAAACCCCATCTCTACTAAAAATATAAAAATTAACCAGGCGTGGTGGCACATGCCTGTGGTCCTAGCTACTCGGGAGGCCAAGGCATGAGAATTGCTTGAACCTGGGAGGGTGAGGTTGCAGTGAGCCAAGATGACGCCACTTCACTCCAGCCTGGGTGACCAAGCGAGACTCTGTCTCAAAAGGAAAAGAAATAACTCAACCATGTGAAACATTTGTGACCACTGAGAATTGCATGAATAGGTTTTAAGTCGACCAGTACCAGATAACCTAGCAAGATAACCTAGCAAGATAACCTAGCAAGATAACCTAGCAATTTTTTTCTTCCTTGTTCTTTAGAATACTGTAAACTTATTGGGAAATTAAAAAAAAAAAAAGAAAGAAAGAAAGGGAAAAACAAAAAGAGAATGAAATATAAACTGTTACTAAAAGCATGATTAATTTTCCTAGTCTATTTGGAGAGGTACCCAGAGGAATAACAGACTTAGTCCAATGGATTCATAGGGTGAGGCACTGCCCATACCTGGCATATCTGAATTCCAGTGGGTGAACTGAACTTCCTCCTCAATGGTCCACTGAAAAGTCCCTTTGGTTTGTATATCTGAAAGTCCTATCCAGAAATATTTTTCAGGCCTTAATCCAATGAAACTCGTCAAGAACGCTTGTTCATATCTTTAAAAAGAAGAATTAACATTCAATTAACTTTTTGAAACATTTATGCCAATTTTCAAAATTAGCAACATGAAAAATATCTCAGTTCTATGTCTGAGCTATAATTGAATTGGTAATTCAAATATATTGTGTTACATTTGTATGTCATCTAAATTATACACATTTTCACCAAGGAAACATGAGCTCATGATGGAAAAATACCATATAGCTGAGTATACAAAATCACCCAGAGATAATCAAACTATCTCCCTCTAGCCCTCACCAGCAATGTCAGAGAATTTTGAGAATACAAAGAAGAAAACTACTAAATTTTAAAATACAGCGTTTAAACAAAAAAATCAGTCCACTCTTCAAATAGTTCTACTCAATTCTTAATTAAGCAAGTTCAAGGTTAATAACAAGATCAAGGTTAATACTCAGAGAATACTCTACATGGATTTCCCCCCTCGATTTTATTCTCTCATATTTTAGCTCTAAAATAAAAGAGAAAATTATCAAGAAATATAGAGAAGCAGAGACTCAATCTCCAGAATGAGTGAGAAGCAGAATCATGAATTCCAACACTTTCTCTCCCTTTGGATTCTGGGTCTGTGTATTTGGCATGAATCTGGGAACAATAAAATACAGTTGACAAGGCACCCAAAATGTGTCCAAAATGACATACATAAAACAATGTCAGTGGCAAAATAGGTAAAAATCTGTCTTTTAAGAAAAAGAAAAATGGGTGTCAGAAGTTTCCAGGAACAGAGAGTAGTAGATGACTTTAGAGAGAGCAGGAAGAGAATATAGAGAAACCTAACAGCAACAGAACATTTTATTTGACCATAGTCTCAATAATTTCATTCCCTAAACAAAACAAAACAAAAAATTTCAAAGTTCCAAACTTGACTTAGTTTTCTTAAATGTCTTGAAGCCATATTTAACAAGAGTTAATGAACTCCTGAGTATAAATATTACAGAAGATACATAAAGAAAAATAAATGTAAAATATAGTGAAATCATGTACATAATACTCCAATAAACCAAAAGATCAATTATAGCGCAGACCACAATATGTTCTCACGGTACTTAAAGGTAAACAACTCACCTCCCTCACAAAAGATAAAAAGGACCTACATCCTGAGTTTCAGATGTTAGCATTATATAAGAGTGCTACTACCATATATAAGACATTTAATTATACATGTAAGTTGCATGTAGATAGAAATAAAGCTCTTTTATAAAGACTATGAAATGTTATGACATCTCTCATTTTTACCCAAAGATTTTTTTATATCAACGGTATCCCCTACATTTTATTAGCTCTGCCTCAAAAGTCCAGTAAATACAACTTATTGTACTAAAACTGCATAATTTGTTTACTTCCTTACTGCAAGTGAAATAGATACCTTTCAATTTTTGTAAACTTTCTTCTGTGGCTAATCTAGGGCTTTGCATAGAGTAGGTGAAGAGTAAATAAATAAATTTTAAAAATAGATGGGACCCTAGAGATTTAAAAAAAAAAATACATAAGCTCCTCTATGCCCGTGTGATTTTCCTGATCTATGAGTCTGTTAACCTAACAAAGCAAAGCAAAGAATGGACAAATGGAATGAATGATTTTGTAAACTTCTGCCTTCTTTTTTGGTGGAGAGAGTGGTAAAGGCATAACGTGATCTTGAGCAGGCAACTTTTAGTTACTTTCCTGCTTTAAAAAATTCAGCATGTAATGGATCAGAAAAAAGTTAGCTCTATAAACTACATTGACTAGATTATTATTTGTAAACTGTTCTGAATGTTGCTTTATATTACTAAATGTGGCAAAAACAGTTCCTAATGTTTGCAATAAATAATCCAAATAAGAATATTATTTTTAATGCTTCTACCTTTACAAATCATACCTCAAGCATCACACGTAATTTACTCAGAAATGTAGAGCATGTTGATATGTGGGATTTTCTGAAACTTTTTTCTATTTTACATATTTTTTAATGAAATTAAAATAGTTACATACCTGTCTTCAACAGTTGTTAAGTAAGCTTTCTCATTATTGCAAGTTTGATTTGCTTCTGCAAACGTTGAAAGTGTATGTCCAATCAAATAGCAGTAAAAGTGATGTCTTTTCCAGCCCTATTAATGTCATCAAGCAATGAAAAAATGAGTGGAGTTCACGCATATATATTATAAATTATTATTATTATCATAATTATTATTTGAGACAGAGTTTTGCTCTTGTCGCCCAGGCTAGAGTGCAATGGTGCAATCTTGGCTCACTGCAACCTCCACCTCCCAGTTTCAAGCAATTCTGTCTCAGCCTCCAGAGTAGCTGGGATTACAGGCAGGTGCCACCACACCCAGCTAAATATTTTTGTCTTTTTAGTAGAGATGGCTTTTCACCATGTTGGCCAGGCAGGTCTCAAACTCCTAACCTCAAGTGATCTGCCTGCCTTGGCCTCCCAAAGTGCTGGGATTACAGGCATGAGGCACTGTGCTCAGCCTTAGAAAATATTATTTTAATACTTTTTCTATCATGAAACTATTGGATAAACAATAGGAATATCTAAAGAACACAACTCTGAAGAATCTCAAACGCGATGAAAATTATATACATAAATGAATAAAGGAAATAGTTGTACATCATTCGTCTTATGACAAATTATGCTACGTAATTGGGGGCAGTCATTCTGTCCACTTTAATGTATCCTGCAAAAAAACTATTTGTGAAATGTTCACTGAGGAAACTGAACAGAATGGCTAAGATATCAGTTTTAGAGTAGGTAAGCACAGGAAAGAATTTGGGGAAGAGCAAGACCAGTTGCCTATGGAAGTCAATACTAGAAGATGGGTATAAAGCTACATCACTTGGTCATAGAAGAGCACTTTTCAAAAATGATTCGGCATGATTCCTCCTTCTCCCATACTCCAAATACACAAAAATGGCCAGGCACAGTGGCATGCCTATAATCCCAGCACTCGGCCGGGCTAGGTGGCTCAAGCCTGTAATCCCAGCACTTTGGGAGGCCGAGGCGGGTGGATCACGAGGTCAAGAGATCGAGACCATCCTGGTCAACATGGTGAAACCCCGTCTCTACTAAAAAAAATACAAAAAATTAGCTGAGCATGGTGGCGCGTGCCTGTAATCCCAGCTACTCAGGAGGTTGAGGCAGGAGAATTGCCTGAACCCAGGAGGCGGAGGTTGCGGTGAGCCGAGAACATGCCATTGCACTCCAGCCTGGGTAACAAAAAACAAACTCCCTCCAGCAAAAAAAAAAAAAAAAAATCCCAGCACTTTGGGAGTCCAGCGTGGGAGGATAGCTTGAGGCCAGGAGTTCAAGACCAGCCTGGGCAACAGAGTGGGTCCCTGTCTTTACAGAAAATTTTATAAAATTAGCTAGGCATGATAGCATGTGCCTATAGTCCCAGCTACTCAGGAGGCTGAGGCAGGAGGATTGATTGAGTCAAGGAGGTCGAGGCTACAGTGGGCCATATCACACCACTGCACTCGAGCCTGGGTGACAGAATGAAAACCTCTCAGAAAAAAAAAAAAATACACAGAAATGCTAAATAAAAACATAACAGTAAATGATAAGTCCATACTAGAGTTTGAGAGGTAGAAGAGGGAAATCTCCAGGTGCCCAAATTTAGCAGAATACTAAAAGCTAAATGGAAAATGCATAAACTACATTTTTATAGCCCAAGGACCTATCAGATCCTAGATTAAGGTCCTAGGGGCAGTGGTGTTAGTGTTCACACAGAATGATATTTTGCCTTTGTCCCACTTGAGGCAGGGTGTTGGAACTGAGGTCCTGATATAAAAATGATACCACTAATCCCTGTAAGCCTTTGGTTAAAGGAGAACTAGAACATTCTGCCCACAGAACCAAGAAATGACAGTGTCTTGTCATCTACCTGGGGTTCTGAGTACCAGGAAAAATAATTCCTGAGTTTGAAAACAAATACCAAGTTTGTGCTGCAGATGAGTGACAGTTCCAAGTTTACACTATCCACATTGGATGAGAATCCATAGCAAGAAAATTAGTCATACTTAATCTATAAAAGGGGAATCTCTAAAGCACTCCAAGAAGTAGAATGCAAAACCATACATCAGAAATACGCTGCCCACCAACCAGGTCAAGAGACACTGTGACATTTGGGGAGAAGGATGGTGATGGAAAGGTCACTAATTTATAATCAAAAACTGCAAACCTTCCAGGTACGGTGGCTCACACCTGTAATCCCAGCACTTTGAAAGGCTGAGGTGGGTGGATCATTTGAGGTCAGGAGTTCGAGACCAGCCTGACCAACATGGTGAAATCCCATCTCTACTGAAAATGCAAAAATTAGCTGAGTGTGATGGGGTATGCCTGTAGTCCCAGCTACCTGGGAGGCTGAGGCAGGAGAATTCCCTGAATCCATGTGGTAGAAGTTGCAGTGAGCTGAGATCATGCCACAGCACTCCAGCCTGAGCAACAGAGCAAGACTCTGTCTCAAAACAACAACAAACCATATAAGAAAATATTCCATTTTAAGGAAGAGTCAACAACTGAACATAATAAAACACTCTGAAAGCTCTCAGAGTGTTTTATTAAAACTCTTTATAAAAAAAAAAAAAAAAACATCACGGTTCAGATGATTTCATAATGGAAGAATAAATCCAGTAATAAAAGATCTAAAATGTATGCACAAAAAACAGCAGGATGTGAACCAAAGGATGGAAAGTCTATATAAAAAAAAAAAACGACCATAGCAACAAAGTTAAAAACTCAATGATCAGATTAAATATAGTAACCACGGTTTCATAGAAAATAAGTAAATTGGATGAAAAGATAAAAAGATAGCAAGATAGAAAAGATAGTATAGGGAGAGATGAAAATATGGAAAGAGGTTAAAAACATGTTAATGGAAAGCATAGACAATAGAATGAGAAGGTTGAACAACCACCTATGATAAGTTTCAGAAGTTTCAGAAACAGTGAATAAAACGAATGATGGGTCAGTTTCAAGAACTGAAAGATGGCTGTGAAACCTCAAAATAATCACACTGGGCCCAGCGAGATGGCTCGCACCTACATCCTAGCACTTTGAGAGGCCGGGGTGGGTGGATCACGAGGTCAGGAGTTCGAGGCCAGCCTGGCCAATACAGTGAATACCCATCTCCACTAAAAATACAAACATTAGCTGGGCATGATGGTATCCACCTGTAGTCTCAGCTACTCGGGAGGCTGAGGCAGAAGAATCACTTGAACCCTGGAGGCAGAGGTTGTGGTGAGCCGAGGTTGCACCACCGCACTGCAGCCTGGGCAAAAGAAGGAGACTCCATCTCTAAAAAAAAAAGAAAAGAAAAGAAAAAGAATCACACTGAGCAGCAAAGGCACCAAATAAAGTAATTCCAAATCTAGACACATGTAGTAGACCTGCAGAATGCCAAAGACAAGGAGAAGATATTAAAATCAATCAGAGAGAATCACCAGTAGGTATAAAACCTTCTGTTTTATATCTACTTCAAAACAGAAGGAGAATTGGTGTGACAGCAGGAATTCCAGTAGCAAAAATAAGAGCCAGGAGAAAGTATAATAAAATAATATGTAAATTGCTGTCAGAAAACAACTGTCAATCTAGAATTCTAAACTGACCTAGTTAAACTATTATTCAGGGTAAGGATAAATTTAAGACATTCTCAGACAGTTTGGTGGCTGATCAACGGGTTCCTTTCTATCTTTTTCTGTAAACATTTTAAAACACATTTATTTTAATGTCATATTTACAAATTTTCCCCATGCAAAGATCCTGGTGGTATGTCTTCTAATTTGGGGTTTCAGATTCACCTGTGGGGTTCCCACAGCTTGAATGATGAAACTTCTTTATAATGAGGATTTACATTTATATATGTCAGGCATCCTGGAATATTAGCAACTCATGACCACTTTAGGTTGATTTCGTGGTTTATGGTTTCCCACATTGATGGCATTGAACTGAAAATTAAATCCCAGGTCCGTGCGACAACAAGCCTGTGATTCTGAATTCTTAGAGGGATCCCTTGTACCGTTACATGCCCAGGCCCAGATAAAAAGTGTGTCTTATTATCTTCCTTTGCTTATGAGTGGATTTTTTTCTTCCCTAGTCTTCCCAGCTCAGTTAGGAAGCCACTGCCCTGAGCAGGTGTTTTTAAAGTGGCCAAATTTCCTAAACTCTTTGTGTTTCAGTTTCCTCTTCATTTGAATCAGGACTATAATATTCACTCTGTGAATCTATTAGAATGTAATAATTGTACTTGATAAAAGACTGTTATTGTTTTATTTTTATTATCATCCTAGTGATCAAACAGGATTACTGTCAAGACTGCAGATGCATAGAAAATAGAAAAAAATAAAACAGATGGATTAAAAGTAATAAAAATTTAAGGTTTGTTATTTTAGAAAATTACAGTAATATACAATCTCTTGTATAAGCATATGACCAGGCAAAGAATATGTTCATATGCTAGAAATGAAAGAAAGGATAGTGGTCTAGGGACAGGAGTCCTGGGTTCTAGCCTTGCCTCTGTTGACTATCAGAAAGCCACATAGCTTCTCTGAGCTGAAGTTTCCAGAATGCAAAACTTAGAAGAGGAATTGTGAAATCACCAAGATCCTCTGCGTCTGTTCCATGCTATGATTTTCTGTTATCTGCTCTATTTTTTATGGCTTACTTGTGTGGTACCAAATTATCAGCTTTCTGGTATGTGTTGTAAGATTATGTGACCACAAAATAATACTCTTGAAAGAAAATTAGTTTCTACTTCATTTTTATTCAAAGAAAATGAGAAAGGACAAAAGAAGAAGTCACAAGCAAACATGAAATGATAACCATAAACCCTGCGTTTTCATAGTTTCTGTGTGCTTTCAAAAGCTATTTCACAGGGACCACTGAGTTGCTGTGGGTACCAGTTGAAGGCTGGATTTCCTACCTCCCCACTGCAGTGACCTACTGAGAAGAATCCTCTCCAGGAGATACCTCATCAGAAATATTATAAATGGGAAAAAATGACTAAGGATCATTTGCTATCAGCAACTTGGGGATATCTGCTAGAAATGTTCTTAGCATGGCAGACTAGAGTAGACTATGGATGACACCTTCTCCCAGGGCCTGCCTTCAGCTTAGCCAGGCTCCCTCTGATGGGCCATTTTTAGTTCCTGTTCTCTCTCTTCCACTTCCCATGACATTCTGAAAGCAGCCACCGGCCATGTGTACCTCCATATTAACTACAGAGAATCCCCAAAGAAAACTTCAAGGAGAACAGTGAGATCAAACACTAACAATAAACCACTGAAGATTGAGACACTGGAAACAGTTGGCTACGGCAATAACAAGGCACTCTCACGCATAAAAATAAAGCCAGTGGTGTCAACTCGTCTGTGCCGAGGTTGAGTCACTGTGGACATGCTGTACTCACTTTCTTGCAGCCTGTTTCGACTTCCACTATTTCTGGACCTTGGCTTTGTGATTTCATCTTGCAGATGTAGCCAAGAGGCCACTCGCAGGCCCGATCTGCCCAGTACCCGTCCTGCAGCGAGCAAAGAGGAAAAAAAAAAGGGTTATCAGTTTGGGGACTTTTTTTTTTTTTTTTTTTTTTTTTGAGATGGAGTCTAACTCTGTCGCCCAGGCTGGAGTGCAGTGGCACCATCTCGGTTCATGGCAACCTCCGTCTCCCAAGTTCAAGTGATTCTCCTGCCTCAGCCTCCCAAGTAGCTGGGATTACAGGTGCCATGCCGGCTAATTTTTTGTATTTTTAGTAGAGATGGGGTTTCACCATGTTGGCCAGGCTGGTCTGGAACTCCTGACCTCAGGTGATCTGCCCACCTGGGCCTCCCAAAGTGCTGGGATTACAGGCGTGGGCCACTGTGCCCAGCCAATTTTGGACTTTGATGTTATTTTCTTGTAACTGTGCCTCAGAAAAAGAAAATTGAGATCCAAGGTTATCAAGAGAAAATGTCATCTACCAAAAGGAAAGGTAAATTGACATGTTCACATATAAACAGTAATTTTGACTCTGGCTACGAACACATAAAAAGAGACTGGCGCCCCAATATGATTTTATGTCTGAGATGTCCAAGCCACTGTTTAGAGGAATCCAGGGAGAAATTTAAAATGTCTGTAAGTCCTTAGATGATGGTGTTCACAAGAGGTTTGCATGTAGCTTTTCATCAATCTCTGCAGTCAGCTCTGTCTTCAAATTAATCAAGTTCATATAAAACAACCAGAAAAATCTCCTGCACTCAACACACCAAACTTGAAAACAAACATGAAACCACAGTCAGCTTTCCTCCCTTCTTCCTGTTTCTACTGACGAGTGTTCTCCTGGATCTGAGGCTCAGCCTTCCGCTGTGTTTCAGATTCTATCCCCTCCCGTTTCCTTTGAGATTTTACCTTAATAGGACTTCTCTCCTTCCCTTCGCTGCTAGCCGTCTCAAAAAAAATGTTTTCCATCTTGCCTGTCTTTAACTCCTCAACTCTTACTTGATCTCAGCCCACTGCAATCTACTTAAGCTTTCAGTCAGAGTAATATTTATAAATTGCCGCTTTGGTCTTGCCCTTCTGAGACAATTCATGTTTCTTGAACCTCAGTTTCTACACATTCTTCCGCCTCTAACTTTGTCAGCCACTTGACCTTTCACCTCTTCCAAATATGCTGCTTTCTGGTTTATTCTGTCTAACTCTTTGGATAGTTAACACCTAATATGTTCTCAAACTCCATCACAATAAAAAGAACCACAATGACAAAAATAATAGCCACAGCGACAAAAATAAACAACCATGATGAAAAAAATTACTGAACAATAAATATGGGCTGGGGAACTATGTACCATATATGTATTATTTAATACTCATATCCTGGGCCTGGCACAGTGGCTCACGTAATCTCAACACTTTGGGAGGCTGAGGCAGATGGATCTCTTGAGCTTAAGAGTTCAAGACTAGCGTGGGCAACATGGCAAAACCCCATCTCTACCAAAAACACAAAAAATTAGGCAGGTGTGGTGGTGCACACCTATAGTCACAGCTACTTGGGGGGCCTGAACCCAGGAGGTCAAGACTGCAATGAGCTGAGATCGCGCCACTGCGCTCCAGCCTATGTGACAGAGCAAGACTCTGTCTTAAAAAACAAATAAACAACAACAAAAAACATCTCATAAACACAGGTGAGCTGAGTACAGTTCTTATTCCCATTTTGCAAATAAAGGAGTCAGTCACACAGCAAAACCCAGCCTCTTAATCACTGTGTTTGTCATCTATTAATAAAGGATAAACTTCATGACATTTTTCAATTACTAAGGTGACATTTAAATCATAGAAGCAATCATTTCATATAACATTTCCATGTAAACTGAAAAAAAGTAATGAAGCTCCCCAAGTACAGATTTCAGGCCTAACCCAGAGTAGTTCTAAGTAGGTCTGCAGCTATTTAAAGCAAGCACTTGAAGGCAGAACTGAAGTTCTCATTTGACAAATCAAGACACATATACATGAATGTGTGTGTATATCTATATCTATCTATCTATCTATCTATCTATCTAGATATGGCACATATACATGGGGCTACAATCTCTTTTTACATATATACATACATATATATATATCTCCTTTTACATATATGTAATCATATATGTGGCTTATAATCACTTTTAACATATATACATAATCATATACGTGTAGCTTAATTGATCAAATAAGACCTTTGGGGTGTGTGTGTATATATGTGGCACTATATATTGTTCCTATGACACTATATATATATATGGAACATTTTATATATATATATATGGAATATTATATATATATGGAACATTATATATATGGTACTCTAGTTCTATAGCATCCTAACTAACCTGTTTTCTGCTAAATCATTTGCAAGCTTTACTGGCTATTATCAGTGCCATGATAAATTTAAGTAATATTTTATATACATATATATATATATAATGTTCCATATATATATATAATGTTCCATACATTTTATATATATATATATATATAGAGAGAGAGAGAGAGAGAGAGAGAGAGCGCCATAGGAACAATATAAATATTAGTTATTGGCCAATCTCATTCTTGAACCAAAAGTTTTTGTCCAGTGCTTCAGTGATCCTCTTGAAAATTTCACGTTGCCAGACAATTGAGAGAGATTCAAGAAATCAAATCCGAATTTTGGTTCACCTTTGATCCATGCCAATTCATGTAGAACAAAAACAATCTAAACAAACATATGTAAGTGAGTGGGACAGAAGGAAAAATCCCCCGTGACTTGCATTATAAATACCAGTAATTCAAGTGCCTTTACCTTGCCTTTCATCACCACACAATCCTCCTGTCTGTTGTTTTCATGGCTTGGTTCTCCACGAAGCCATTTGGTAAATGTTACAGGGGTCCCATCACTCCACTCAAAGTACATTTGAATCTTAATGTCATTTAAGCCAATCCACAATTCATCACTTGGCTCTAAACAGGAAGAAACAGACGGTAGTGTATACAAGGGTTGCTTTCCAAAGGTCAGGCGGGTATCAGGAACGGAAGGCACTCTGCTTTATCAACAGGGCTCCACTTCCCTTGACATGATCACCATCATGAAAGATAGTCCTCGTGAGTGTTCATCTGGCCTGCATGCTGCACACTTAGATGCCAACTACATTTTACCTTGTTAGTTTTCAGCTGTGTAGTTTACTCATTACATTGTGAATATGACTGCATTCTTTTGTGGAAATATTACAAATTTTGTCTCCTGGGAGTTACAAAAATAAAATTGGGTTAGGTTTATTACTATGCTCTATCTTACAAAGCTGCCTTTACCGTTACAAATAATTTACCATGCCACCTGCATTATATTATTGGAAATATGGTAGCCCATTTATATACATCTGACAGTGATTAAATTGAATATTTTTAAATGACAAAAATTTTAAGCTGCTTCTATTTTACTGTTGTCATCAAGAACATTCTAGGTGCTTCCATTAAAGATCAGTCACTGTACTGGGAGTGAAAATGATCTATATAGTTAAAGAAATATAAATTATAACCAAGAGTTTAGACTTGCTCCTGACATTTGGTACCTATGTATAATCATTTTCACCATGAAATGTCATGAAATTCCAGCAAAACTTCAATAACAGATGAGGTTAAAACCAAAACAATCAATATAGATTCAAAATGTGATCATTCTGTTCTGAAATTCTATGGAGAGCATTATTGATTTTATAAGTATTTGTCATGCTAAAAATCCTAAATCCAACTATCACAACAAAAATGGGACAAAGTTAAAGTCATTGAAGGCTTAAGATGTCATGGCTGAAAAATAAACTTGTCTTAATAAAAAAAAAGTTAAAGAATACAGATCAATAGCTATCTAATTCACATGACTGGGAGTTCCATCACAAATGCTTGACGTATGATCATTTAGGGGTAAAATAAAATTAGCTGCCAAATGATTGTAAAGATGATGTTGTGGTAGAAAATGGGGGAAATGTCACAACATGTAAGAATCTCCCTAAGTGGTTTAGTCTCTTCCTCCTGAAAGCTGTCATCCACCTTTGCTTTTGGAGAAGTCTCTGGCTGGCCTGATGCCAGCCCCAACAGATGTTTCCAGTGCCGTGGAGAATGAATGACATTGCCAAGATGATCCTCTTCTCCTTTCACTTGATTTGCAGATCGTGATCTTTTGACCAACAAATACAGGCTTCACAGTGACCTCATGTACCCCTCAAAGACTTCAATTGAAGAGCAAAGAAAAACTAACCTAAGTCCCACAATTATAAGATAGTGTTAAGAGTTTTCTGTATACATGTTTCTCACTAAACTGTTCTCCCCTACAGCATCTTCAATTCCTAAGCACAATCTTGATCGTAGAAAAAAATAGAAGATGTGAGTGTAAAGTTGTTATGCTGATTTTTATCAATCAGTTGAGGAAGTTGTGTTTATTGGTATAATCATAACTTACAAGTATAGGTCTCAATGTATCCACCTGAAATATATTTCCATGATTAATATAAAAGATATCATCTCAACGCAATAGTTAGATAGTTGAGATGATATCTAACTATCTAAATATCTAAAAAGATTTTTGAGGCTTTTGTTCAGCAGCAACAATTTTAACTTTACAGCTTTACTTTTATTAATATTATATTATTGTTTAAAATAAATCCTGTCAATAATTTTTAATGGAAGCTTTACTAATTTATTTATTAATTCTCAAGCTGAATTTCAAAGCAAGTCTGGCCATCCAATTTCCAAAAATAATCATAGCAATTAAAATGTCAGTTTTTATCTATTACTATATTATGTTATAGGAAGTAGAGTTAAATGTCATCAGCACTCTAGTTCTATAGCATCCTAACTAACCTGTTTTCTGCTAAATCATTTGCAAGCTTTATTATCAGTGCCATGATAAATTTAAGTAACTGTTAGTCAGACATATCAGCTCTGATTCCATTATCTTCTAGAGTGAATTTTCCAGGATAGGTAGACACAGAATAACCAAGAAATTGTTCATAGACTGTAGCTGGGCTATTCTCATGGCCTAAGACACTCAATGGGGTCAATACAGGAGGATGGATAGCATTTGGCAGGTGCCAGGAGTAGGAGTGGTTTGGGGTCTTTTAAGTCTTTCTCTGCTACTGCTCTATTTTTTTCTCATCTATTTGTTAGTGGTTTTTTCCTCCCCTCCTCCAGCTTCCATGAGTTTCCAGGCACTGTATGTCAGGAAGCTGTCTTCACCATCTCCACCATCCATTTCCTCTTGTTTTGCTGGGGGAAATGAAAAGCAGCTGCAGCCACTCAGCAGCCTCATCAGTGGAAGATGAAAATGATCATCATTCAATCAACAAGCACTGCTGAGTGCCCATTATCAGTATGCTGTTTCTCAAGCTCCTCATCTTTGGTACAAGCATTCCCGACTTATTTTCTTCATCTTTTTTTTTTCTGGTTAGTACATTTTCTATGTCTTTTTAAATTATGCACCTAAAATTGAGACATATATTTCTTTAAAAATTTTTTTTAGTAGAGGCAAAGTCTTGCTATATTCCCTGGACTGGCCTCAAACTCCTGGGCTCAACCTAACCACCCTCCTTGGCATATCAAAGTGCTGGGATTACAGGTGTGAGCCACCATACCTTGTCCAAGACATGCATTTCTTTAAAAGGTTTAGGCTGACATCTAACCACTACAAAAAAAAAGAAAAAAATATGGCTGGGCACGGTGGCTCATGTCTGTGATCCCAGCATTTTGGGAGGCCAAGGTAGATGGATCACCTGAAGTCAGGAGTTTGAGACCAGCCTGGCCAACATAACCCCATCTCTACTAAAATTTAAAATAATGCTAGGCATGGTGGTGGGTGCCTGTAATCCCAACTACTTGGAAGGCTGAGGCATGAGAATCTCTTGAACCCAAGAGGCAGAGGTTACAGTGAGCCAAGATTGCACCACTGCACCAGCCTGTATGGCAGAATGAGAATCTGTCTTATAAAAAATTTAAAAATCCTACATTTTTCACTGTTCAGCACCCTAACAGCATCAGCTAAATTCACAAGGAAAAAAAGAAATCCAAAGTGCGAGATGGTTCATTTAGAGATCTTTCTTAGGAGATAAAATATGGACCTAAAAAAAGAAAATGTATACACACACACAAATAATTTCAAGGAATTAAACACTGTTGACAAGTTTAAGGTAGACTGCTCTGAATTCAGATAATATATGGAAAAATAATGTTTTAAAACTATCCATAAATGGATTGCACATTAAAAGAAAAAGAAATCAGATTATCTTTCAGTGACAAGAATTCTTTCAATTATTTTACAATTTTCACATTGTGGGCATTTTTAGCATGTTATTAAACTAATCCATTGTTCATTGAATTATTAAATTACATTTATTAAATTTGATGTTTATAATAAAATTTTCCAGAGTTCGGTAGAGAGGAGCACTCCCAGGATTAAAGCCAAGCACATGATCACTGTAAGGTTTCTCACCATATCCTAGCTGGGAGATAATAAAGTCAAATTCCTCGATGGTGTGAATGCTCGCTAGGTCACCGCCCTCCTTCCGGCATGCAGTCAGCGCGTCTCTCTGGATCTTCTTCTCCTCTCTGTGAATCTTGTAACAGTGACCTGCATATGGCCACCACTGACTAGGGCAGTTAGTAGGCACATCACTTTCTAGAAATAAAAAAGGGGAGTAGAAAGAATTTTTTAAAGACTTGATGACAACTGTAACAATATTTTAATCATTTTACATAATACATGAAACAGTTTGTAGTTATTAGGCAAATCAAGATAATATTTACTTTTTATTTTTGTGGCATATATATTCACAAAGGATACACTAGCCATATTCTATTGTGTTCGTTTTTAGACAAAAATAAAAATTAAAAAAAGAATCTACCTTTTGGTCAAATGGGAAATCACTTTATCAATTTTCTATTCTTTTTTTAAGAGACAGGGTCTCACTCTGTACCCCAGGCTGGAGTGCAGTGGTATGATCATGGCTCACTGCAGCCTCAACCTCCTGGGCTCAAGCAATCCTCCTGCCTTAGCCTCCTGAGTAGCTAGGACTACAGGGCACAAGCCACTATACTTGGCTATGAGAAATCTCTTTTTAGAAAGTTGTACCAGCAGGCGCAGTGGCTCACGCCTGTAATCCCAGCACTTTGGGAGGCTGAGGAGGGCGGATTATGAGGTCAAGAGATCAAGACCATCCTTGCCAACATGGTGAAACCCCACCTCTACTGAAAATACAAAAAAATTAGCCAGGCCTGGTGGCATGTGCCTATAGTCCCAGCTACTCGGGAGGCTAAGGCAGGAAAATCGTTTGAACCAGGGAGACAGAGGTTGCAGTCAGCCGAGATCACGCCACTGCACTCCAACCTGGGTGACAGAGCCAGACTCCATCTCAAGAAAACAAACAAACAAAACCAACAACAACAAAAAAACAAAAAAACAGTTGTACCTACAAGAAAACTATACCAATATACAACAGATTACCTAAATCTTGTCAGCAAACCTGAACTAAGCATCTGTTATGCACTGTTTAAATACTGGAGGCCTGAAAGCTTCGGTATATAACACATCCCCTAAAAGACTTGAATTTACTTTAGTCTATGGATAGAGAACCAATCACTCTTAAGAGGCAGATTAGTATTGAAGTAGAGAGTTGGAATGGCTGGGGGTCAGTCCCCAAGGAGCCTCGGCCACCATAGCCACATGAGCCAGCCACTGTTGCCTCAGAACAGACCCACTACCATTCACTTGCTCCCCAAAACTGACATGTGCTCTTGTGATTCGGAGAGGAATCTTGAGTCAGAACTCATAAAACCTGAATTTGCCATAAGAGGTGTGATCGTAGGCAAGTCAGCTCACATGAACAGAAGTACCCATGTATGTGAAAATTTTAAAATAAGATTAGTACTAACACTGAAATCAAACCACCCTGTGTTCTTCTAACTAGAAAAGAATAGAGATGGTGCACTTGTAAATTACAAACACCACACAATCATTTAACCAAATCAGTTGTCAACATCCTCATGATTGCTACTAATAGGATCGAACTGTATAATCTTGATTATACACTGCAAACATCTAATAGTAACGAGCTAGGGGAAAGTGATGGTAAAGGGGTTTGAAGGAAGAAACTCACTTTATTCATACCTATTGCCTTGAGCCTGGCACACACAGGTGTATTGAGCATTGGTAGAGAAAAAGAATTGAAGTTATAGCTGATATATGACTACTTGTTATTACTATTCTAGAGGTACTGTTTTGAACAGCAACTTGGCAGCATATTGCCTAGAGGGTAACTATATTACCAAATGAAAGTGAAATCATATATTATTTAAGCTCATATTAAATGTTTTCAAATGGCTGCCTTAGTGTATGTTCATTATAGGGTACCTTTCTTTACTATTCCTTCAATGTATCGGTCCTATTTTCTCTTAAAGGTGGAGAGTATCTGAAACAACGTTGTTTAAGCCCAGATTCTGTGCCTGTAGTCACACAAGTAACTAGTCAGTCATGATGCTGAAAGGCTGTACAAGTGTAATAGAAAAACGCATGTTTTAAAAAGTCTATTCCCTCGATACAATTGGGATTCTGTGCACTTCCAGTGGTTAGAAAAAAAAGAAAGAAAAAGAAAGAAAGGTCACTATACTAACCAGGCTTTGGAGCCCTCTGGTGGGTTATTTTAATTTTGCTACCTAAGAAATTGAAAATTGTATCGGCCAATGCTGAGTGCTTCAAAAACAGGATGGATGAACTTTAAAAATATTTGAAAACATGAAAACAACCAACTCAAGTGAACTGAAGGGGAGTTCCCCGGGGCAGCCACAGAAGAGGATTTGCTACTCTAGCCACAGCTCACGTGTTCAGTGGCCACATGTGGTTAGTGGCTGCTAAGCCAGACAGTACAGCTCTGGAGACCTGAGGATTGTGGATGAACAGATGAATGCTGTGAGGATTCACTGGTTTGAGGCTGAGTTCCTGCCTGAGGATGTTGCCAATCCTGTACGCTGCATAATTTGATCTCAGATATAATTTTCCAAGCTCTGCTTTATTTGCGTTTACAGATAAAACAGATTAATCCAGGAAGTACAGAGATGTTCAGAAACTGATGTCAAGGGCTTAGCAAGTGAAGGAGGCATCATAGAGAAATAAGAATGTACTGAGTGCTTGACGAAATGAACAAAATTTCATCTCAGGAAGAAAAGCCATGAATTTTTTCATTTTACAGATGAAGTTTCCAACACCAGCAGGTTAAGCAGTAAGGCCATGTTACAGAATTCTGAGTGCTGTACCACAGAAACGATAAAATAGCTATTCTCCTCTGTTACAACATGGCAATTCCACTTCTTAAGAGAATTATATGAATGATTTTAAAAAGGAAAAAAAATACACTATTTCTCCTGGAGGAGGGATAGAGGAGGTAAAATGCAAAACATGATGGGCTTTCCCTGAAGCTACCCACAGTCAACATGGAGAGCCTGTAAAGTATAATGAAACCCAATATCCATGACCCTCGTCTGTATCTAGTTAAGATCTTGGCCAAATCTGTATCAATTGAAATTGCAGGCCGGGTGTGGTGGCTCACACCTGTAATCCCAGCACTCTGGGAGGCCAAGGCGGGCAGATCATGAGGTCAACAGATTGAGACCATCCTGGCCAACATGGTGAAACCCCATCTCTACTAAAGATAAAAAAATTAGCTGGGCGTGGTGGCAGGTGCCTGTAGTCTCAGCTACTCAGGAGGCTGAGGCAGGAGAATCGCTTGAACCTTGGAGGTAGAAGTTGCAGCAAGCTGAGATCGCGCCACTGCAATCCAGCCTGGGCTACAGAGCAAAACTCCGTCTCAAAATGGAAAATTCAAACACATCCACTCCCTAATCCAACAAGTTCACTTCCAGGAATTATCACATGCATGAAATGATGTGCATATAATGTATACGTTATTTACTTCAGGACTGTTTGTATTAATAAAAGATTGGAAGTAAATTAAAAATCCATTAACAGGAGACTGGTCAAAAAAATATACGTGCTGTCTCTGCAATAGCCTTTGGACATCCATAAAATTAAACATAGAAGCTATTTATATTCTATGTGGAATGATGTCCAAAATTGCTATTAAGTGGAAAACTTAGGGTAAAAACATATTATAGTATACTGCCACTTGGATGAAACAATAATTGTAAATATATTTGTTTATATATTCACAGAATAAGGATACACACCCAGAAACAATTATTCTTCAGCAAGGCAAACCAGGTGTTACCAGTAAGAAGTAAGGAAAACCTTTATTCTTTATCGTGTTGTACCTTTTGAATCTGTAGCCATGTCAAGCATATTTTAAAATAAATGAAATTGCTTTCAAAACCAATGAGACAAAAAAAAATCAAGAATGCCACATTGTCAATTTCCCCCAGCAGAAAAACATAAATAAATTAAACCATGTAAAGCATTAGTTGTCCCTCCAAAAACAGGTAATAATAAAAATATATAGTTTGTCTTTCATCGATTTAAAGAAAGAACTAATTCTTTCCTTAATAGTTTAATTCTCCTACAAAATTGTAAAAGGCAGCAAAATTGCTTTTTTTTCCCTTGAAGTCGAGCTGATACTTAAAATTCAGTTACAGGCCAGGCACAATGGCTCATGCCTGTAATCCCAACACTTTGGGAGGCTGAGGTGGGCAGATCACCCAAGGTCAGGAGTTCAAGACCAGCCTGGCCAACATGTGAAATAATGTCTCTGCTAAAAATACAAAAATTAGCCGGGTATGGTGGCACATATCTGTAATCCCAGCTACTCAGGAGGCTGAGGCAGGACAATCTCGGAGGCTGCAGTGATCTGAGATCGTGCCTTTGCACTCCAGCCTGGGTGACAGAGTGAGACTCTGTCTCAAATAAATAAATAAAATTCAGTTACAACTTTTTAGATATTTTATTCTATTCTGTGAAAACTTCAGGGTAAGATGCTTTACTGAATAACATGGAAGCCCAGATGGAGCCGTGAGGACCTAATATAAACATCCCTTCCAAATATTTACTTTCTAGCTTGGATTGTGGTTTTGCCATGTGTGCAGGGTTTCTGTATCCTCTGAATATCTTTTGCCTCATCTATAGCATGTGAATAATGACACCGACCTCAGAGGACTGCTTGTGAAGATAAAAATTTTATTTAGGTCACAGCATCTGCACAATGCCCAGACACCACAGCACACTCAGGAAATGTTAGCAACCAGCACAAAGAAATATTATAGTCATATCATTAAGCTTACCCTATAAACTATCAATAAAGCCTCTGGAGGCATTCCAACAGTTACAAAGTTGTAATGTACTTATCTTTCAATTCTAATAGTTTAGGCCCTTCAGGTCCCATAGATCACTTACCTGAGGGAATAACAAAAGAATTCAAAGTAGTGTTGCCCTTTTTGCAAATATAGCCCAGTTTCTGAACACATTCCAGATTTTCCCACTTAGCATTTTTTCCAGGATTTAGTGACACACAGCTTTTTCCAGGCTCTGCTGATGGACTTCCTTTGAGGAAAAGGAAAAGTTAAAGTAGGATGATTACAGATATTCCCAGCAGATAGCATCCCTCTCACATATTCTGATGTCTTCATCCTTGGGATTCAATGGACCTCCATTCTGTCTTTTGCTACACATTCAGAAAAAAAAAATTTACTGACTGCAGAGCAAAAGACACGATGGGTGTCTATTGTTTCCATTGTTGGATCATTCCAATACCTAGAATGTTGATAAAAGCAAATATACTTCTTCGAGATAACATTTTTCCCCATTACCAACTAATAAAGTTGCACCTTAAAATATAAACTGTTGTCACACGGGATTTCATTCAGTATCAAAAAGAGGTATCTAATGAAAAGAATACATGATTACGTGGCCCTAAAAAAAACCCAAAATCATCACATCCTTTGCAACAACATGAATGCAACTAGAGGCCATTATCCTAAGCGAATTAACACAGAACAGAAAACCAAAGAGCCATGTTCTCACTTCTAAGTGGGAGCTAAATGTTGGGTACTCATGAACATAAATATGTCAACAACAGAAACTGGGGACTATGAGATGGGGGAGGAATTGGGGGGAACAAAGGTTGAAAAACTAACTATTGGGTACTATGCTCACTACCTGGGTGATGGGATGTATCATTTACACCCCAAACCTCAGCAACATGCAATTTACCTAGGTATATAACAAACATGTACATGTATCCCTAAATCTAAAATAAAAACAGAAATTATAAAAAACAAAGAATACATGATGTTCCAAACCAGCCATGTTAAACATTATTAGGGCCGGGTGCAGTGGCTCATGCCTGTAATCTCAGCACTTTGGAAGGCCAAAGCGGGCAGATCACGAGGTCAGGAGTTCGATACCAGCCTGGCCAACACAGTGAAACCCTGTCTCTACTAAAAATATAAAAATTAGCTGGGCGAGTGAGACTCTGTGTCAAAACAAAACAAAACCTCATGTGAAATGTATCAATGCCTGTATCAGATTACCAACGTTGACTTTATTTAGTTCTTTAATCAATTTCCACTAAGAAATGGATAAGGCCTAAGTCTTCTTCAATAGGCTGAGTTGAAGGTATTGAGAGTTTTAGTTCTGGTAACACAGCATGTCGCCCTTTTAGCTCTCCCATTAGCTTTTTCTCCTCCATTTATTTTTATTTTTGAGACAGTCTCACTCTGTCACTCAGGGTGGAGTGCAGTGGTGTAATCTTGGCTCACTTCAACCTCCGCCTCCTGGGTTCAAGCGATTCTCCTGCCTCAACTGAGTAGCTGGAATTACAGTTGCCCGTCACCTGCCTGGCTAATTTTTTATATTTCTAGTAGAGATGGGGTTAAATATTTGTTGATACTGTGACTAAAATAACAGGATACTGAACTAACGGATAAGGTATCAGCACTAAAAAGAAACTTTTAAGAAACAATATCACATTTTCTAGCTATTAGTTATTAACGTATTAATTAGTAAATCATGTAACACATCTGTTTATCAATACTACCTCTACCAACTTTGAGACATCCATTAGTGGTTTTAATGTTTGCCATAGTTATTACATATTTGAATTCATACTTGTACATCATTTATGCAAAACATCTTCACTTCAAAAGTGAATATATTTCAATAGATTCATTACTTGGTAATTATTCAATTGAATGCTTGACTGAACAATTTATAAGAAACTGATTTCTAATTTTCACAAGATTTCTAATTTGCACTGGAAAAAACTTCTCCTACTATTTCACAAGGTGATTTAATCTGCACCCACTTCTTAGGAATTGAGGTTTAATTTTAAAAAGCATTACTTCGCTTTCTTAATCATATTCTACCTGCACTCTTTACTTCGCCCAAAGTTAATCCACAGATTTTCTCCCTGAACTTGTAGGATGCAAGTGGTTAAATACTGTAATCATCACCCCCAAATTGAACAATAAATAAAATGATCCCCTAATGTGTATAACAATTTAGTAACACAGAGAAGAATAAATTCTAGTTTCCTAATAAATTTTATTGTCTAATGATTTTATTGAGCCCAACTGGTATTCCCTAATTGCATCTGACAGAATGGGGAGACAGACACCTTAAATCTTCACCCATAAAAAAATGATATTTTATATGTATTCCCTTGCAGTAAGTCTTCCCATATTCCAGAAATTTTTACTTCCCATATTCCAGAAAAAAAATTGAGCTGATTATTATTTTGAGACTTGAGTGACAGCCCTGTAACCATCACAGGCTGAAGTAATGCTTTGAAACCGGAATTTCATAGTAAAATCTAATTCATTCAAACCAAAATATATTATCTAAAAATTTTCTCCCATGTTTTAGCATCTATTTGAAATGTTATTTTATCAAAGTTTTTCTCTTTTAATATAATAAATTGACATAGAAAACGGAGAGTTTGCTGGGCACAGTGGCTCACGCCTGTAATCACAGCAATCTGGGAGGCCAAGGCAGGCCAATCACCTGAGCTCATAAGTTTGAGACTAGCCTGGACAATGTGGAGAAACCCCATCTCTACAAAAAATACAAAAATTAGCCGGGCTTGGTGGTGCCTGCTTGTAATCCCAGCTACTTGGGAGGCTGAGGGACAAGAATCACTTGAGCCAGGGAGGTTGAGGCTGCAGTGAGCCAAGATTGTGTCAATGCGCTCTAGCCTGGGCAAAAGAGTGAGACCTTGTCTCAAAAAGGAAAAAAAAGGAGAGTTTAATTTTTTTCTAAGCCAAATGCAAAAACCACTCAATGGCTTTTAAAAAAAAAAAAAAAAAAAAAAAAAAAAAAAAGAAGCCTGACTGTCTGAAGAACATTGTATTATAATAGTATGTCCCATAGGAGAATTGATAAGTAAAGACATGGCCAATATGATACTTCTCTCCTTTCCACACCCATAGCAGACATCACTAATCAATAGTAGCACTCTTTCCTAAACAAAATTGGCACTGGGGTGGGATTGAGGGGTGGGGATAGGGTTCCTACCCAATAGAAGGCCTTGAGCAGCTACTAACACCAATTAGTACTGGCAAAAAGGTAACTTTATATCATTTTTTTGGTTTTCTCTGAACAGTTGCTCTCTATGTAAACTTATTTTGTATTCTATTACTTTTATGTTATGACAATATAGAAATAATTACTTCACAGCATTTTTTAGCCGCTAAAAAAATTAGAAAACTGTTGTAAGTTTTATCATCCCCAACTCTGTTTTTCTACAAATTACAAACTGTGAAGAAACCTGCTAACGAATTTTTACGCTAGCATGAAATATCATAAGCTGTGACTGAGACAGTAATTTTAATCCAAAGCTATTAAATCAAAAACAGGAAAAGGGAGTATTAATTTAGATGTTAAAATCATTGTCACAAGGACAGCAATATTGCAAATACCTCATGACTCAAGATACAGTCACAAGAAGTTCTCCAACCCCAAATAATTTCAATCCACTTGTCAAACTTTACAAAGAGATGTTGGTTCATCCTCTGAAGGATAGTAACAAAGTCAAACAGCAAGTATACATATACTAACAATGCAGTTAGCATATTTAGTAAATCATGTTTAAGAGCAGCCACATCTGCTTTTGAATATATTACCCAACAAATCAGGGATACTCTGAGAATTGAGACTTTAAACAGAGACCTTCATTGATTGGTATGATAATCCTGGCAAACAAATCCCTGTCCCAGGAAGCTGGTATAATCTTATAGTTTAGTACATGGAAATCTAGCTGGTAGATTTCAAAGCAAGGTGAAAAGAACTGTATTTGATGAAGTCTCCCAATTCCTCTCTTTAAAATCAACAGGTGAGATAATAAAGTTCGTCATGGCATCCCAATGACTTAAATTTGGATTAATTCAACACAAACAGGTTTAACCCTACCTGGTAACCAGTTCAAATATCGGAATGGACTGCGGTCACTCCACTGCCAGCCACTATTGAGACTCAGACTGTTAAGTCCAATCCAGAGTCCTGAGGTCAAGGAACTCGTTAATCCTATATTTTTTTAAAAAAGCAAAACAAACAAAAAAAACTGGCATTCAGAAAACAGTTGAAATTAAATTCAGAATTAAGTGCTTGAATCAAAATGTAACTGAGGGAAATAACAATAATCATGGCTACCATATATCTCTTTTGAGTCTCCTAACAATCTAAGGCAAGTAAAATTATTACCTTCATTGACAGGTGGGGAAACTGAGGCAGAGAGCGCATAGGTAATCTGGTAAGTTTTTTTGTTTTGTTTTGTTGTTTTTTTTGCTGAAATCACCAAAAACCAGATATCTGGTAAGATGTTTAAGGTTCCAAGCCAGATCTAATGAGGCTTCAAACCCCATCATCTTGACTATTATCTACTTTCTCTAGGATAGTGTAAAGGTTTCCTGTGTGAATATGACTAGATATTACCTCAATTGCATATTTCAAAACTGATTCTAATAATTTGATTTTATGATTTTTCAAAGTCAATTTCTCTTCTTCCTTAAAATGATTAAATACTAATCACTAAATGCATATGCTAACACCAAGAATGCTTTGCGTAGGCAGTTAAGAAATCAAAATTACAATGTTTCATATTCTGTACTAGGACTGATATGGAAGTATTAAAACCAAAAACAATGGGACCTCGGCTCGCCAGGTGGAAACACTCTAACCGATCATCACCCCTATCTTTTTTAAAACCATAGATAAGAATTCTCTGTACTGAGTTATTTTAATTGATTAAAAGCAATTAATTAAAATGAAAACTATCCTTTGGCTTTTAAAAACTTTTTCTTAATTTATTTTTATTTTTTAGAGCTGCAATCTCACATGGTGCCCAGGTAGCTCCCAAACTCCTGGGCCCAAGTGATCCTCCCACCTCAGTCTCCTGAGTAACTGGGATTCCATGTCGCACACCGCTATACTCAGCAACCTTTTAAAAGATATTCTTTAAAAGAATTTTCACAAATTCTTTAAAGTTGTACAAACTTGAATAATAATTATCTCTATACATGAAGAGATGTATTCTACAGACCATGCTCCTAAAAGTAGCATTTTAATACTAGCTATTCCCAAAACCAATTCCTCTGGGATTTTAAAAAACTTAGTTAAGAAAATAAATGTATTTAAGTTTTAAAAATTATAAATAATTTGCTGATTAAAGAAGAATTAAAGTAGATTTTGTCTGAGATTGCGTAACTAAATTACTATGTTTGGCATGATGAGAAATGATAATAGCTCTTTAAGGGAATTATTTATCTTTTTGACATTCTTTACCAGCTCTAAGTACTTCTAAACTTGTCCTGTAGAATTGAATTAATTAACACATTTTAAAACAAGGCCTGACACATGGTACATGTCCAATAAACATAAGTTACTACAGTTATTACCATCATGATTATTATCATCAATAGCTTCATACTGACAATATGAATTGATAATAGGGTTGGCAAAAGTTGTCATTTACAAACAAAATTCAAACCTTGGTCAGAATATATCTCTTAAAGCAGATAAGTGTTGTCCATAAATATTTTTCTCTAATTTGCTTTTGTAATTGTATAAAAGAGGACACCAAAATATTTTAGTATTTCTGCACAAAGCAACAATTCCACATGCTAATTTTTAGTTATTTGTTTCACACAATAACTCAAACCAGAAATTTTTTTGGACAGTTGGGGTCTTGCTATAGTGCCCAGGCTGGTCTCAAACTCCTGACCTCAAACAATCCTGCCACCTCCACCACCCAAAGCACAGGGATTACAGGTGTGAGCCACTGGGCCCAGCCTCACATGCCCAAGGTGTAACTTTTCTGCGTGTATTGTCTGAAATGTTTATAAACCAACTTTTGAACTTAGATGCGATAGAAGATATACGAATGTCCAATATTACACTGGTATTTTTTTCTTTTTGTATGGAGGTCCAATGTGTTTTCCAGGCAGTACCAAAGGAAATTGGTAAAAACAATCAGGGAAACAAGCCAAATTTCACTTCCTATATCTTATTTCGGTTCTGTAAATCCTCATCCTGTCCATATGGAGTCATAAATCTGATTCAGGACTCAGAGACTCCATAGAATGTCCCAGTATTTTTCAGAGTGGAAACAGAAGGGAAGATGATAAAACAGCTGTGATTGGTGTGCAAATCTGTTGCTGGGCAGAAACATTTCACCTGGCAGATAGTATGAAATCTGTCTGCAATACATTTACTGGAGCCAGAAAATGTTGACAAAATGAAAGGTTCTTATCAGTGTGTTGGGAACTAGCAGATCCCTGGGCATTCTGGGCATGAGACACAGGCAGGGTGAAATGGAAGACAGGGCTGAATTCCAGGTCAGCTATTTTCTGAACAGGAGGCATTAAGCAAGTTTCCTAATTTCTCCCTCCTAGTCTATTATCTCATCTACACAGTGTGGCTGATAATATTCATTCAGGAGGTTGCTGTGGGCTTTAGAATTAAAGCCCATAATCTAGCACATGGTAGCTCTTCAGTAATTGGCAGGTAATTTAATACAGAGTCATCAAACCAGGTTCTACATTTTTTTTTTTAAAATGATACTGACTCTGGCCGGGCACAGTGGCTTACCCCTGTAATCCCAGCACTCTGGGAGGCTGAGGTGGGCAGATCACTGAACTCCAGAGTTCGAGACCACCCTGCGCAACATGGTGAAACCCTGTCTCTACTAAAATGCAAAACATTAGCTGGTTGTGGTGGCGCGTGCCTGTAGTCCCAGCTACTCAGGAGACTGAGGCACAAGAATCACTTGAGCCCTGGTGCCACAGCACTCCAGCCTGGGACACAGAGTGAGACTCTGTCTTGCAAAAAAAAAAAAAAAAGATACTGACTTTTCAAAACCTTCACATAAAAGAAAACTTATTTTAAAAGTCAAATATTTTGTAGGCTGTTTTTTCATTTTAATGGCATATTTTCTAAAACAGAGTGGATCACAATCACACATTCACACCATTGTTTTCTAGATTCTTCTCCAATATATCTCAATCAACACCGAGTGTCATCCCTTTCTTTCAAATAAACAGCGGGGAGGGGATTTCTTTCCCCTATTTTTGAAATTCCCTATCAAACTTTTTCTTGTCCTAATGCCTGATATTTTTGACTTAAAGAAAGGCAGGAAGTACTACAAATCTCATTAGAGATGCCATTCTTATCCAGATGCCAGTGAAAATTTGCTGACTGAAATTCCGGAGCCTTGGATAAGATTCAAGTAAGTATCTGAGGTGAATTTAGTCTCCGAATCTCCTGAGGCTTGTTTGCGGTCCTGACTGACACAAGAATAGCCCTGGCTGATTAGGGAAGCATTTCCTGCAGCCCGAGTCTGATAGCAAAGTCCAAGGACCAGGAAGTGAGTCTGTGCTTGGGCGAAGCTGCTGTCCACTCAGATCACTTGCTCCTTCTGCGCTGGTGGAGAGAGTACAGAGTAACCTGTCCCTAGGCTTCCTAGAGGCCAGAAAACAAGTGAAGATCTGAAAAGTCAAGATAACACACCCCACAAACAAATTCAAACACAAAAACCAAAACACACCAACTGAAACCACTTCACCTCTGATACATTTTCTTTTCTTTCTTTTTTTCTTTTTCTTTTTTTTTTTTTTTCTTGAGATGAGTTTTGCTCTTGTTGCCCAGGCTGGAGTGCAATGGCACAATCTCAGCTCACTATAACCTCTACCTCCCAGGTTCAAGCAATTCTGCCTCAGCCTCCCAAGTAGCTGGAATTACAGGTGCCTGCCACCATGCCCAGCTAATTTTTTGTGTTTTTAATAGACGGGATTTCACCACGTTGGCCAGGCTGGTCTCAAACTCCTGACCTCGGTGATACGTTCACCTCAGCCTCCCAAAGTGCTGGGATTACAGACATGAGCCACTGCACCCAGACCACCTCTGATATATTTTCTCTTATGCCTGCAAGTCTGTGCAAATAACCACAGAACTGCCTCAAATCATCTTTTGTATTCCTTAATCATCTACATACATTTACTTTTGTCTATTCTGTACTTTCTCCTCTTCCTCCTTATTTTTGTGCATGGTTGTCAACATGAATCACACCAATGCTTTGTGTTCCACTATTAGAAGGGTCCCAAAGGCCAATGCAAAACAGAGTAATTGAACAGGCAGAGGAAGAATCCTATCTCTAAGTTTATGAATGCACACAGCGACGCCACATTATGTTTCTATCCTCAGCCTCCTTAATGATAACTTACAGGAGAGATGTGTGATGGTTGGCGATGGGTGTCATCTGAAAATAGCTGGAAAAAGCGAGGTGCTAAGAAATGAGTCAGGTAGAGAGTGTGTTCTTGCCCTTGTATTGGTTCACACACATTAGCTCCTTTAAAAGACGAGGTCACCAAGGCACAGGGGCCTCAAGAAATCCCTATAAACTCCCCCAGTTTCACAGAGCTGGGACCTACACAGTCTGGCTCCAGAGTCTTTGTTCTTAGCCCCTCTGCTCTGCCTGGTGTGAGCACCTGGACACAGCAGGCACTAACACGGTATTTTGTCAGATGTGGTCTCTCAACCATCTGCCCCAGAATTGCCCAGGAGTTTGATAAAAGGCAGATTCCTGAGCCTTGTGTCACACCTACTGATCTAGAATCTTTGGGGTCTTGTCCCAGGCATCCTCACTTTAACAGAGATCCAAGGTGATGAATAAGCCACTTGACGTAGAAGAACCACTGCATTTACTGTCTTCTGACCATGAACTGTCTAGTTTTCCCAACAGGAGGCTGGACTTCTAAGTATCTTTATTTTGCTTCATGTTCATTTGTCAGTCAGCAAACATTCAGCAAGACTCTTTCTTGGAAGGCCTATGTGAATCTCCTTGAGGGTAGAGGGGGCATAGATATTCACAAGACATTCCCCATTTTCAACTATTTGCCCCTCCGATGCAATCTCCACATGGCCTTCAGTTTGCTTTCTATGCAGGACTTCCTGTAATTGGTACCAATTCGTTGATCTGTTTTCTTGTTTACATCTGTCTTTTCCCATTGGATTTTAAGCTGTACATGGACAAAACAGGGTCAGCTTGGATGTCCCCAGGATCTAGCACAAAGCCTGGCACATGGGTACCATATATCTTGTAAATGAATAAATAAATAATAACAAATTAATGTATTTATAGTGCTGTCAAGGAAGGACATATATGTATTATATTAATAAAAGTGGTAATAAGCAAATAAGAGAAATGCAGATGGAAATAGACTTGCATTTCAGCTGTATACAACTGTGAGAATTCCAGGCAAAAGAAACAACATTGGAAAAGGTATGAAGGTGACAATGGATGAGGAAAAACAAGGAACCCAAGACTTCTCTTTTGTTGGGACTGCAAAATGCAAGACCAGAAACAGTAGAGATGTCGGACAGGTGGCAGCCTTGAATGCCAGGCAAAATGTACTTTGTTAATTATTTGATGGGAAATGAGAAGTCATAGGAGCAGAGATATATTAATATTAATCTAGTGCCATGTCCAGAGAAACTGGAGGGAGGAGATTTTGGAGGCAGCAAATCGGGATGCTTTCGCTCCCACAACTAATTTCTGGTCCTAATCTCTCTGTTTCCCCAAGTGTATATTTTAGAAGCTAAAACAGATACTGTCTTTTCAAGCAAACTTTAGCTCTTCTATGTTCACAATCAGATAAGAACACATGTTTAAAAAACAAATACATTGTGGAAAGGGTATCAATAAAACTTGAAAACCAGTAGAGCCTAAGAGTCCAAGAGACAAGAGGCAAAAATAACTCCGGGGTTTCAGAGCAGCCCTCGACTTGTCCCTGCCAGTGGTAGCAGTGTTTCCATTTATCATTTTTGACCTCTGTAATGCTAATGGAAGACCTTTGGCTTCAGGTGAGACCTGAATGATGGATACTTGACCAGCACCATTCCATTGCCTTGTGTCCAAGAATGACATCACTAATCGATTGTGGCATCTTTCCCTGTGATCCCAGAATCCTTCTTAGCACTGGCTCTAGAGACTGTTAGAACCAATAGTTGGCTCAGGAGATGAGAGCTCTTTGCCATCCCTGGTGTCATTTTCAGAGTATAGATTTGTCATCTCATATGCATAAACTGCTTAAGAACTGCTTCTGTCAATAAACACTTGTGCCGTTGACGTCTAAGTCAGATTATATAAAAATAAAGCAGTCGTGATTTTACGACGTTTCTTTTCATATTACCTGTGAGGTATGTTTGCTCATGTATCTCTGTGATGCTCAGGAGCTCGGCGCTCTGTTGTTGGCAGCTTTTCCTCGCCTGGTGCCACGTTAAAGCAGATTGGGAGTTTATCTGGTAGGAAATGCTGGTCAGTGGGTCTTTATTCCATAGGCTTTCACTGCCCTCAACTGTGAAAGAAATCAGATGGGATTTGGTACATTAAGCATAGAAAGCACTTTCAGTGAATAGCATTGTTTAAACCAGCCTAAGGGCATTTTTGCCTGAAGCACTGTCTTTCTTTCCTTTTTTTCCACTTTTACTTTTTCTTCTTCTTTTTGATACAGGGTCTCGCTCTGTTGCCCATGCTGGAGGGCAGTGCTGTGACTTTGGCTCACTGTGCCCTCCAGCTCCTGGGGTTAAGCAATCTTCCCACCTCAGTTTCCCAAGTAGCTGGGACTACAGGCATATGCCACCATGCCTGGCTAATATTTTTTAAGTTTTGCAGAAATGAGGTCTCTCTATATTGCCCAGGCTAGTCTAAAACACCTGTTCTCAAGTCATTCTCCTGCCTCGGCTTCTCAAAGTGCTGAGATTACAGATGGGAGCTACCATGTCCGGACTGTTTTACTTGTTTGTTGTTGTTGTTTTGTTTGGTTTGGTTTTTTGTTTTTGTTTTTGAGACAAAATCTCATCCTGTTGCCAGGCTGGAGTGCAATGGTACAATCTCGGCTCGCTGCAACCTCTGCCTCCCAGGTTCAAGTAATTCTCCTGCCTCAGCCTCCTGAGTAGCTGGGACTATAGGCACCACCACCACACCCAGCTAATTTCTGTATCTTTAGTAGAGATGGGGTGTCACCATGTTGGCCAGGCTGGTCTCGAACTCCTGACCTCATAATCTGCCTGCCTTGGCTTCCCAAAGTGCTGTGATTACAGACGTGAGCCATGGTGCCCAGCCTGTTTTACTTGTTTTTAAGATGGCTTGAGATTTTCTTTACTCCTGAAATGAAGTAAGAGGTGGGGGATGAGCTTTCAAAGGATCAACTATATCCAGTCTCTTCCACATGCCTAAAGAAAGGCAGGCAGGCATCATCTCCCTTTTGAGATCTATTGAGTTGGGAAGTGAGACAAATATGAAGACAGTGGACCTTGGATACTACAGAAGGTGGGAGGGTGGGAGGAGGATGGGGACTAAAAATTTATCTATTGGGTACAACGTTCACAGTTCGGGTGACAGGTACACTAAAAGCCCAAACTTTGCCATGATGTAATATGTGAATGCAAGACATTTGCACGTATACCCCCTAAATTAATAAAAATTTAAATTTAAATTTAAAAATTTTAAAAAGAACAGAGATACCAGCCCAACCTCCTCGATCTACGAAAATAAGGCAGGGGAAGCATAGAAAATAAAAATACATCTTCTCAGCAAGTAGATATTTTGCCTTTGCCTGTACATTCTAGTCTGGCCTTTCCGGGAACATAAGGTGTCAGCAGGGAAGGTCACAAGCTCCTGCAGACAAAGTGGCCGGAATCTGCACCTGAGGTCTTATCACTCACTGGACACTTGACTTCAAATGCCACTTGTAACTTTTTCATTCCTCAGAGTAAAAAAATCACAAGCGAATTTCTTTCTTTGCTATTTTATGATTCCTAATAAATTCCATAAACCTGAATATACTCTATAAATGGCCAATAATATATAGATAAATATTATTGATAGCATTTCACATTTAAGAGGTTTGGGAAGCTAGTAAACAAATGAAATATTTTTGCATGCTTCATGTAGTGAATAATATTTCTCTTTTTTTTTCTTTTTCTTTTTTTTTTTTTTTTTTTGAGTCAGAGTTTCGATCTTGTTGCCCAGGCTGGAGTGCAATGGCAGCATCTCAACTCACCACAACCTACTTCTCCCGGGTTCAAGGGATTCTCCTGCCTCAGCCTCCCGAGTAGCTGGGATTACAGGCATGCACCACCATGCCTGGACAATTTTGTATTTTTAGTAGAGATGGGGTTTCTCCATGTTAGTCAGTCTGGTCTCAAACTCTCAACCTCAGGTGATCTACCCACCTTGGCCTCCTAAAGTGCTGGGATTACAGGCGTGAGCCACTGTGCCTGGCTGGCCTCTTTTTTATTTTTAATAATATAAAATCCTACTTACAAGCCATGTGAAGTAATAATCTTCTCATTTATTTGCGAGGATAAAAGGAAGTATCATATAACTTCTGTGAACATTTTCTGAGAAATACTCAGTTTGCTAAGAAATTAGGCAATTTTCCATAAGCACATAGCTGTTGTCTCTGAATCTAATTGCACTTTTTATTCGATGAGGAAGTGATCACAGATCTTTTTGTCAAATGCAAACCACACACCATGATATGAAACTTGTGGTCCCATGACATATTGAAGAGGAAGAAAACATACCAAACTTTGATTCAGGCAACAACGTAGAAATTTTTAAGATGTTTTAACTACAAAATCATTATATGTTTATATAAAAATAAATTCGAATCAGCAATGATAAATTTAAATTATAATGATCTGAGGTCTTGCTGGTTTCATGTTTATGTCAGCAAGACCATTCAAATGAGACAAATTCGGGGTTTATTTGAAGATAGAGATGTTTTAAACAACTCGTTTTAGAAATGTGGAGGACAGTTTTGTTTATAATATAGTAGAAAATGCCACGCATGGTGGCTCACACCTGTAATCCCAGCACTACTGGAGACCAAGGTGGGGGAATTATGAGGTCAGGAGTTCAAGACCAGCCTAACCAACATGGAGTAACATGGTAAAACCCCGTCTCTACTAAAAACGCACCAAAAAATTAGCCAGACATGGTGATGCATGCCTGTAATCCCAGCTATTCAGGAGGCTGAGGCAGGAGAATCGCTTGAACTAGGCAGGCAGAGGTTGCAGTGACCCAAGATCACCCCACTGCACTCCAGCCTGGGAGACAGAGCAAGACTCTGTCTGGAAAAAAAAAAAAAAAAAAAAAATATATATATATATATATATATATATATATATATATATATATATAATAAAATATGGCAGAAAATGTGAGATATAAAAAGGAGGGTAATTTTCTTTACATGGGAATGGAGGAAAGTGACACAAATGACATAAGAAGGAAATACAATTGACCTTTCACTTAAAGAAAGTAGATTTTAAACTAAGGGATTTAATCATATTTCTCAATGAATGCATGGGTTTGCTGATTGCATACCATCTCCCCAAAGAATTCAAATTCCCACATAAACCAACACACCTGATGTTAGAAGCTAAAGTTGCTACAGGGAATGGAGACAACCAGGACTTTTCCTTTTCCTGTTCTCATGATACTTGAAAATAAATATCTACATGGAAGGAAAGGATTACAATAAACAATGCAACAGACAATAAGAGCATCTATTAAGTGTTACTAGGTCAATAACTGATCCCTCATCCTCCTGTACAAAGCCTGACAGTTTTAAGGCTGATATAAAATAAAATGTCCAGCTGGGCATGGCGGCTCACACCTGTAATCCCAACACTTTGGGAGGCCGAAGTGGGTGGATCATTTGAGGTCAGGAGTTCGATACCAGCCTGGACAACACGGTGAAACTCCGTCTCTACTAAAAATACAAAAATTAGGTGGACATGGTGGCACATTCCTGTAATCCCAGCTACTAGTGAGGCTGAGGCAGGAGAATCATTTGGAACCTGGGAGGCGGAGGTTGCAGTAAGCCAATATCACGCCAATGCACGCCAATCTGGGCAAGCAAGTGAAACCCTGTCTCAAAAACAAATAAATAAATAAAATAAAATAGCATGCTCTCTTGAAAGGAACACAAAATGAAACAGATTGGAAGACTATAAAGCTGTTTAAGAAAGGCATTAAATGTGTAAAATGTGCTTTAAAATTTTAATGCACATTGAAATCAAACAATGATTTTCTACAATTATTTTACAGTTAACAGGAAAAATTACATAATTTGACAGTGAAGGCATAAAATACAAGTAATAAGACTAAAAAATTATTCCACTGAACAAACTCAGGATGCGTCTCCAACACACATCCAAGGATCTCCAAGGTTGAGTTTTCTTTGTGATGAGTAACTTACCATTTGTCCTCCACATTCATTCATGAAATCACACATTCATCTAACTCCTTTGTCAATTTCACTTATGTGGAGGATGCTATAGTTGGACCCCTGAAATATATACCCTTAAGAAACTTCATGAAACAGATTAAGAAAATACCATTTCTATTAAGTAAAGGAGAAAGACACTTTCCATCACTTGACAATCAAGTATTGCTTTATCTTAGAAAAAATTGCTCAGTATGTTTCAGACAAAAATATTTCTAATACAAAAATTCAATATCTATAAACCTTGAATACAAATCAAATGTCTTTCTAAAGATTGACATAAAAGAGGCAAATAGAACTACCTTAGTTAAGACTGAGAGAGCAGTGTCGCTATGAACAGAAAAGCTGTGAGTTTTGTGAGTATTCATTCAGAACAGAGACTGCACTCTGAAGACAATTACAATAGTATATGGGGCTCAGAAATTAAATTTACTTTTCGTGGGATGATTAGGGATTATAAATCCAGAGAGATCAATAAGGACAACTCTTAGAATTCTGGCTTTCATTTGCCAAACTCAGATATTTTTGTTAGTTATTCTGTTTTACAATAACGCTTGAAATAGTGTGATTACGTGTGGATTTGTGGTCTGGAAAGTTGAGTTGTGATTCTATTGTGACTCAGACGGTTTCACAATCATCCCAGATGATATCAGATGCTCTTTGCTCCACCCAGTCCCTTTGCAGGGCAGCAGGAGAAAGAGTTCTAGGTGATCCAGAAAACAAGAGCTGCTCTGATCTGATCTAAAGGAGAAGGTGAGTGGTTGGGAAGGGTGGAGCAAGCATAGGAAGAGGGTGTCTGGTGACAGGGAACGTGAAGCAAAGAGGAACGCTTCCTTTTCCTCTTTCCTCAACCCCAGCTCTGTCTCCCAACCTGATGCCCTCCTCCACCCAACCTAACATTTGCTTTACTGTTTGCTTCCATATTTTTAAGCATGGAAGAACACCAAGAATTCACCTGTTCTGCTGCTTTCCCACCACGATAACATAATACTACTTATTTTGTATTCTTGCAATAAAACTTGAATTTTCATTTTAAGAAACCTTCAAACATATAAATTACCCATTTCCATTGATTTCTAGCTGTGTGAAACTAAATGGCACTCTTTAATGTAAACTTAAGAAGAGTATCATGACTATCATTTTCACTGTGAAGAATGCTTTTCATAATATTGACACAAAATTCAGGATGCTCATGTCTTGCTCCATCAAACCACATGCTTGTAGCTTCCTTTTAATTCTGTTTTTGATCAATGGTTTCATAAAGATAAGGCATTTCAGAGAGGAAGGAATAATAGCATGCCTACCTACCTCCAGTGTAAAGTATATATTATATTGTATACAGGATAACTTTCCCTGAATAATTGATAGTTGGTAAAAATAAAGAGGTTGACCAGGCATGGTGGCTCACACCTGTAATCCCAGCACTTTGGGAGGCTGAGGCAGGTGGATCACGAGGTCAGGAGATCGAGACCATTCTGGCCAACACGGTGAAACCACGTCTCTACTAAAAATACAAAAAACAGCCAGGTGTGGTGGCACATTCCTGTAGTCCCAGGTACTCAACAGGCTGAAGCAGGAGAATCACCTGATCCCAGGAGGTGGAGGGGGCAGTGAGCTGAGATAGTGCCACTGTGCTCCAGCCTGGCCACAAAGTGAGATGCAGTCTCAAAAACTAAATTAATTAATTAATTAATTAAAAAATAAAGAGGTCATTTGATGGAAGAAACATTGGCACCATGGGAATGCAGTCTAATCCTCTTAGCATGATCTCAAGGAATGTTGAGACAGCAGCGGTGAGCCTAGTCTTGCTGGCAAGATCAAAATACACATACAAAGCCCAGGGTAGAAAGTCCAAGCTCTGTATTTTAGTCTTCAGCCAATATAGATCATTTTCTCCTCTGAAAAATGGAGACAATGACCTCTGTAAAGGGCTATTGTAGGTACAATGAGGTCATAAATGTGAAATAACTTTGGGGAAAAATGATCTAGATAAATTCAAGGTCTTTCACTGCATTATCAGACTAAATATGCCCAGCTCTTCTTGATGATACACAGTACTTACATTTCAATGGACAATATCCATATAGCTTGTCTGTGTCATAGTCAGTAGTGGTTCCACACCAGAGCCATCCATCTGACCGCCCAGCACTCGTGCAATCTGCGTACCACTTGTTTTCAAACTTGAATGGAAACGCGCAGGTTGCTCCATTGGCGTTGCCCCGTAGCGTATACATGGCTGGAGAAACATAGTGATTTGAACTCGGAATGTGAGTGACATTTCTGAACACTGACTTTCCAGTAAGAAGCCTACTGAAGGGATTGCTTGGTGCACCCACAAAGAGGTTTTATTTCTTTTTGGTTATTTTTTTCCCCTCTCCTTTTACCCTAGCCTTTCGCTGGGTGCACACAGCAGCCTGTACTTAGCAAATAACTCCTAGTACCACTGCATTTCCACTCTGTTTTGGAACATTTTCAAATAGTACTCATTTGTTAAGTTGTACCATTTGGAAATGTTCCAATGGTACAATTCAAAGTGGTACTAGTAACAGTGAAAAGTGAAATGGTACTAGTTAGAGCGGTACTAACAACTCATAGTACCACTTTATTTTCCACTGTCTTTTCCTCCTTCCTCTATTGACACCACCTTTAACTTCTGCATTTCCTCTGAAACAAAGAGGTTGTTCTTTCTCTTGATTGGAATCATGGAACTATAGAATCTCTAGATTAAAAATAACCTTAAAGCTGTATAACTCAAACCCAGTCAATACTTAAATCCCCTCCAACCACTTCTCGTCAAGTCAGCCTTCTATGAGTACCTCAACAACGACCATAAGGAAGGATAGACATTTTGGCACTCTTCTCTAATCTACATCATAAAAAGAAACCACTCAAAACTGTTAGATACCATCTGCAATCGAGGTTTTTCTTTTTAGCAAGTGAAGGCCAACAGATTAAGTGGGAAGCTCTGGGTTCAGCTAGAAATGTTAATTTAAACAAATATAGAATCATTGTTAATTATGGTTTGGCTTAAGTCAAAAAGGTTAAAGAAGCTCATCTCTCCACTAAGAACCAAACAATGCACATAGCTATATTGTGGAGTATGGTTCAGGTCTCCATCTTTGTAGAAATAACAACCTTTTACATTAAAGCATTTGACCTCTTGCTGCCAATTGATACTCAGAATTTATCCTAGGTAGGAATTCTCCATCACGTTTTGTAGATTCTATGACTAGAAAAAGTTCTTAGCTGGGTTCAGTGGCTCACGTCTATAATTAACGTAGTTTTTAATAACTTTAAAATGCTCTTCCAGCTTTAGTTCCACTAAGTTATGGGAATGGTCTCTGAATCATATATTTATAAGGAACAAGCTGTATTCAGGAATAATTACGCCATTCTTAGTCACAGAGATAACTATTTCTTCGTACAAAGGAAACCAGTTAAGACCACCTTGGGGTTAGTTGTACTGTTCATCATTTAGCCAATAAATTTTCAGTGTTGGAGATTTATGGATCCCAATGAGATATGGCTTTACTCACTTATTTTATTTTTGATACATGATCTCACTCTGTCACACAGGCTACAGTAGGTGGTGCAATTATGGCTTGCTGTAGCCTCAGTTAGCTGGGCCCAAGTAACCCGCCCACCTCAGCCTCCTGAGTACCTGGGCTACAGGCACACCACAGTGCCAAGCTCATTTTTAAATTTTGTTTAGGTCCCACTATGTTGCCCAACCTGGTCTTGAACTCCTGAAATCAAGCAATCCTCTCGCCTTAGCCTCCCAAAGTGCTGGGATTATAGGCATGAGCTACATCACCTGCCAGCTTTATTAGCTAACTCTATCTAATAATGACGGAGCCATTCTATACACTCAACACTGATGAGACCCAAAGAACCCCAACTACCTCACTGACACGTCATGTAATTGTAGTCAGTTTACTCTTGTTCTTGCAGTCTGAACTTCCAAACAACCATCAAATCCATCTAAGTCTACAATTCTCATTCCATTCTTCTAAAATAATTCCTATTTTTCAAACAGTTCCACCATTCCACCCCTTCCCCCAAGTGCTCATCAGAGATAAAGAGACCCTACAACACATTCCCTGGACACTGTCTTCAGCTCTAATGTGTCTTCCCAATCTCATGGTCACTCTGAGGAGCTAGAACCTCTGGCCAGATTACCTTAAGTGCTGGAAGATCTTTGGAGAGTATGCAAAACCTATTCAATGGATTCCATGCCGCAGAATCACCTAGGTCTTCGTGGAAATCATTGAATAGATTCCTGGGCTTTTCCTCGATCTGTATAATCTGTATATTCAGAATCTAGTAGGAGGAGGAGCTCAGGATCTGTATTTTTAACAAGCTCTCCAAGTGATTCTTTTTTTTTTTTTTTTTTTTTTTTAGACAGAGTTTCACTCTTGTTACCCAGGCTGGAGTGCAATGGTGTGATCTCGGCTCACCACAACCTCCGCCTCCTGGGTTCAGGCAATTCTCCTGCCTCAGCCTCCTGAGTAGCTGGGATTACAGGCACGCGCCACCATGCCCAGCTGATTTTTTGTAGTTTTAGTAGAGACGGGGTTTCACCATGTTGACCAGGATGGTCTCGATCTCTTGACCTTGTGATCCACCCGCCTCGGCCTCCCAAAGTGCTGGGATTACAGGCGTGAGCCACCGCGCCTGGCCCAAGTGATTCTTTAGCATATTAAAGTTTGAGAACTACTAGCCCAAACGCTATGCATATTTGTCTCAAAGTCAGTGGGGAAACAGAAATAGTAGAGGGTGAAGCAAATATAATAATGTATTTTAAAATAAAATAGAAATTTGATTTTTTAGCATCAATCTTCCTCAAGTAAAACTCTTCAATCAGAAATATTTAGAATCCCATGTTGTCAAGAGTTCTGCCGAGATTGAATTTTAGGCGATCCAAATTGGGAAAGAATGTTCTTGGATCATCTTTCCAGGGATAACTTAAAGGAAAAAAATATTTAGGTAAATGTATTTATCACTACAACTTTATAATGTTAAATAGGAGATACTGGATCACAGTCCACAATGAAAATTATTTTCTGAAAAATGTAGCCCATAGTTAAAAAATAAAACCTCAATTAGCACAACTGTCCCATCGGTGGAATTTGACTCAGTCAAGTTTACTCCACCTTTATCCTTCCTTGTAATTTTCTGCTGAGTTTCTCCTGATAGGTTTTTTTGTGTTCACTTTGGTTGCCTCTCATATCACTTCTAAACCTATATTATGTTTGAAAAATGCTTCAAAATAACTTATTTCTGAGCCCTTCTCTCTTCCTACTTCAATCCCTACTCTCCCCTCTTCTGTATATAAATGGAAAATAGAAAGCTCACAATTATCTCCCTACAAAGAACTAAATTGCTATGCTCAGTCTTAGCTGAGATAAGCTAGGTTCAGCCAATCTTAGTAGCCCAGTAACACAGGAATTTTGGAAACAGGTTATCTCTCGTCCCCAAAAGCAGGCTCTTTCTCTGACCTTGAGGTTGTTCTAGATAACACTTCACAATAACCAAGTATCCAAACCTAAAATGTGATTATAACATCATCTGACTCGAGACCAGCCTTTGTAAAAAGGCTTCAAGTTGCTTTGTATTTTGCCTTATTTTCTGTGCAGCCACCAGATAATGAAATTTGGTCAATATAAGAAAGAACTAAATATTCTGATTTTATTTAACCTTCAAGAGATCAAGAAGCCAAATACCTATAAGAAGATTCCTCCCATCGCATTAGTGGTATCACCTTCTCTGATGGCTACCTAAACAGACCACATATTAATTTACAAACTAATTCCTCAGATTTATAATCTTCAGATTATTACAGTCTCTAAATACCCATAACTTGACAAAATAAATCAAAAACATTTAGAACCCCATGTTGTCAAAGGATCTGCCAAGATTTAATTTTAGGCAATCTGAATTGGGAAAGAATGTTCTATGGATCATTTTTCCAGGGATAATTTAAAGGAAAAGAAATATTTGGCTAAATTTATTTGTCACTACAATTTTATAATGTTAAATAGGAGGCTTTGGGTCAAAGACTACAATGAAAATTATTTTCTGAAAAATGTAGCCCATAGTTAAAAAATAAAACCTCAGAGAAAGTTAAAAGAATGCCTTCCCAGCTGGGCACCGTGGCTCATGCCTGTAATCCCAGCACTTTGAGAGGCCGAGATGGGAGGATCTTCTGAGGTCAGGAGTTCGAGGCCAGCCTGGCCAACATGGTGAAACCCCGTCTCTACTAAAAACACAAAAATTAGCCAGGCATAGTGGTGTGCACCTGTAATCCCAGCTACCCAGGAGGCTGAGGCAGAAGAATCGCTGGAACCTGGGAGGAAGAGGCTGCAGTGAGTTGAGGTCATACTACTGCACTCCAGCCTGGGTGACAGAGCAAGACTCTGTCTCAAAAAAAAGAATGCCTTCCTATTTATTAAAATAGCTGAAGTATCAGTCAGGACCTTTTACCACATTTTTTCACCAGCATGTTCTCAGAATAGTTCTACAGAATAGTTGAAAACACAAAGAATGCGATCAATTGATATTTCTAGTACACACCAAACAAGAACATGTCTATGTTCTTGAATTAGCTTCCAACCAAGAAGATGAGAAAATTTCAATGCAAAGGTAAAAATTCCAAGCATCTTACCTTCATAACCTCTAGAGCATAAATTGTCTGCGGTTCCATAGATCTTCCACCTGCTCCATAAACCTGATCCCTTGTAGAGCATAACGTTCTTTTCTTGTCTATTGCCATAGTTAAAAAATAAATCTTCTCCTTTGATCCCCAAAAGTGTGTCATTTTTGCACTCCCATTTTTGAAATTCACTTTTTGCGTCGCAGGCATAGAGAGTGACAGGAACCCAGTCAGTTTTGGATGGCACTCCCAGGCATAATTTAAATGCAACACTCATAATCTGAGACTCAGACACCCATCGGAATTTCTGTGATTCAGCATCCTGGTTACAAGCCGCAGTTTGGACTGCACTGGGATTTATTGCTTCCACACAGCGCCTGTGATCTTCATTATAGATTAAAAACTGCCTGGTATCTGTTTAAAAAGAAAGAAGCAGGAAAGGAAAGAGAGGCAAGCATGGTTACGTGGATTTATATAACAAGGACAATACTTTAGGTCAAAAGTTTCCAACTCTTCCATTTCCCTTAAGACTTAGGATTATAGGAGAAAAGGTCACGATGACTGTCCCTAGGCCAGTTTTCTTTGAGGATCACTGAAGCTGGAGGGAGAACCTGGACTGAGGGCCTGCCAAGGTGCCAGCACTCAGCTGGATGTCCCCAAAATGTCCTTGTTCACTATGAGGAGTCTCATGAAAAGGTCCACCTTACATGTCCAGGAGTGAACATACAAGGCAGATAACAGAGGGAATAATATCAACTGAGAAAAGAACATTTGGGTAATATGAATACGATAAACTGTAAAATCAAATGATGTATGTCCTAGAAAAGGTGTTTGTTTGTTTCTTTGTTTTTGAAACAGAGTCTCACTCTCTCACCAGGCTGGAGTGCAGTGGTGTGATCTCAGTTCACTGCAACCTCCACCTCCCAGGTTCAAGCGATTCGCCTGCCTCAGCCTCCGGAGTAGTTAGGACTACAGGAGCATGCCACCAAGCCCAACTAATTTTTGTATTTTTGGTAGAGATGGGGTTTCACAAAGTTGGCCAGGATGGTCTCGATCTCTTGACCTCGTGATCTGCCTACCTCGGCCTCCCAAAGTGCTGGAATTAACAGGCGCGAGCCACCGCGCCCAGTCTGTCTGTTGTTTTTAAGGGACAAGGTCTCACCCTGTTGCTCAGGCTGGAATGTAGTGGTGCAATCACGGCTCACTGCAGCTTCTAACTTCTGGGCTCAAGCGATCCTCCTGCCTCAGCCTCCCAAGTAGCTGGGACTGCAGGCTTGCACCACCATACCCAACTAATTTTTTATTTTTTGTAGAGATAGAGCCTCACTGTGCTGCCCTGGCTCCTCTCAAATTCCTAGCTTCAAGCAATCCTCCCACTTCGGCCTCTCAAAGAGCTAGGATCACAAGTGAGAGCTACCTCGCCAGGACTAGAATAGGATTTTGAAGTGTGATACATCTCAACACCCTTTGAGATACAGAGGTGAAACCTATATATAATTACTCGCATTATAAATAACACTAGGGGTTTATATTTTTAATTTTAAGAATATTTTTACTTTAGATAATATTACCATCATTTTCTGTCCCACCGATTTTTGAATTAAATGCTTTCTAGTCCAGGTCAGGTCAACTCGACAAGCTTTTTTGTTTTTTTGTTTGGCCTTCCAACAATAGGTATCTTAGAGATGCACCTAGAGATAAATGAGTATTCATCATATTATGTTAACTTTCATCTCTTTGGCATACTTAATCTAAACTTTGTGTAACAATACCAAAATGTGTTTAAAAGTTTAATAGTGAAGTTTGCAATAAAGAATAAATAAATGTAAGTTTTATATCATTGGAGATAATATTTTATGAGTGTAACTTTAAAAATAACACTTTTATATTTGTAATTTGGAACTGGTGATTTAAGTAAATATGTAAAGATGACTTATACTTAACAGCACATAGCTGCTAGCTGCCAAAACGGAACTTCCTCTTGCAAAAGAGGAAAAAGGATCTGGTAAGCATTTTTTCTTTCCTTTAAATCAAAATTGAATTCATGTAAAGTTTTCCTTATTTGTAAGGAATATAGAAATGAAAGTAACTGAGGGCTTTAATTTCATGATATAAACATAAATTCAACTCATCTTGTGAAGTTTTCCTCAATTCCATGTACTCACCTTGTTCTTTCCAAATGATCTGGTATTAGTACAGATGTCTGAGGTTCTGACTAAATGAGCTCATTATTTTTAATTAAATAATTCCAGTGAAATCAAACAAAGTTACAATCATGCCACTAGTAGAATCCTTCAGTGTTTCCAAAGCATTCTCACAAGCCATACTCTATTTCCTGTTCTGAATGCCTCAATGAGGTCAGCACCACTTATACTCTGAGATCAGTCCTAGACCCATAAACTTAAAGCTTATAATAAATATTTGCATCAAAAGATTGTTCTCCTGATATGCTCTTGTCCACACTAGCTCCCTACCTCCTGCCTCTATCCTACCTGCGTTCCTAGTTCTTTGCAACTTCAAACCTCTGCCTGGTCTTCTCTACAGGGTTTCTCATTCGCACTTTGATTTCTTGGAATCGGAACTCACTAAAGCCTGGACCCAGACACCTGCCTTCGCTGGCTTCTGTGAAGTTGACGTCTGTCCACTGAACACACAATACCTGTTCCAATCTCCTCCTGTTTAGCTGAGCTTCTCTCCACACTTGATCTCATCTTGTAACTGGTTATATGCTAGTAGGACACAATGAGTAATCTTCTGCCTTTTTTTTTTTTTACCCTGGACTTATCTTCCACTTTTCAGATAGCTTTGCTTAGTAATACCTCATTGTTAATAATAATAAACATATCTTCCACCTTATACTTTGGCAATTTTCATTGTATTGTCAAGCAACAGTCTTATTAACTGGTCAAATTCAGTCAATTCACCAGTTGGTAACCAGTTTTTTAAAAGAAGGCATTCAAGGCTGGGCTCAGTGGCTCACGTCTATAATCCCAGCACTTTGGGAGGCCGAGGTGGGTGGATCACGAGGTCAGGAGTTCACAACCAGTCTGGCCAACATGGTGAAACCCCATCTCTACTAAAGATACAAAAAATTAGCTGTAATCCCAGCTACTTGGGAGGCTGTGGCAGGAGACTTGCTTGAACCCAGCAGGCAGAGGTTGCAGTGAGCCAAGGTCACACCATTGCACTCCAGCCTGGGCAACAGGGCAAGATTCTGGGCGACAGGGTAAGATTCCGTCTCAAAAAAAAAAAAAAAAAAAAAAAAAAAGACAAGGCGTTCAAAATTCTTTATGAATGAATAGTGTTTCTCCTTCCAATGTTTTTATACTTATTTGACTTTTACATGCCTAATTTTTATCTGCAGTCCATCTTAATTTCCCTCTAAGTAAGACAGCATTTAATGAGTAACATCCAAACTTCTTTCTCATTCTTGGCACCACCATGCCCCAAAATCCATAAGCTAAAAACCTAGGAATATTCCTGGATTTTCAGCTTGTTTTTGCATTCTAAGACAATAGTGAAATCTACCAGCTCTACCCAAAAATACACTGCAGTGGTTAATTTTATGTGTCAGCATGACTGGGTCTTGGCACTCAGATATTTGATCAAGCACCAGACTGGATATTGCTATGAAGGTGATTTTTTTAAAGATGAGATAATCATTTTAATCGGCCAACTTTGAGTAAAGCAGCTCACGGGTCTCAATGTGGGTGGGCCTCATCCAATCAGGTGAAGGTCTTAAGAAAAAAACTGAGCAAGAAGAAGGGGGAATTCCCCAAAGAAGGAATTCTGCTTCTGGACTGTTTTATTTTTGTTTTTGTTTGTTCATTTGTTTTTGAGACAGGATCCTGCTCCGTCGCCCAAGTTGGAGTGAAGTGGTGCAATCACAGCTCACTGCAGCCTTGAATTCTTGGGCTCAAGCGATCCTCCCACCTCAGCCTCCCAAGTAGCTGGGACTACAGACCTGTGCCACCATGCCCAGCTAATATTTTTATTTTTAGTAGAGACAAAAGTCTCACTTTATTGCCTAGGTTGTTCTCAAACTCCTGGGCTCAAGCGATTCTCCCACCTCAACCTTCCAAAGTGCTGAGATTACAGGCATGGGCCACCTTACCCAGCTCTAGGCTGCTTTAGACTCAAACTGCAATATCAACTCTCTCGTGAGTTTCCCCCCTACCCCTTTACCCTTGCAGGGTTTGGACTTGCCAGCTTCTACAAATGTGTGAGCCACATTCTTAAATACCTCTCTCTCGCTACCCTCTTCTCTCCCCTTTCTGTAGATATACACACAGAGACAACTCTAACTCTTATACATACCCTAATTCATTCTCTTTTGTCCAACTCCATTTTTACCAAACCAAGCCACCATGGGCTGGCTCTAGTGTACCTCTCTTGAAAATGGAATCATCAAAAAAGATAACACCTGATCTCCCAATTTTTGGGGAGGAGCCAGGCCTGACTTACCACCTGATGCCAAATTGCAAAACCTGCCTAATATGGTGGTCTTCACTGAGCCACTAAAAGAGTGAGTTTTCCTTCTGTTTTCACCATCACTTTTGCAGATTGTCTATGATGTACACCACATTGTGGCTGAATGCTCACTCAATAATAAAATCCTTTTCTTTCTCATCTACCTTTATGGAGAGGTTTTCAGGGTGGGAAGGAGATTGGGTTTCTAATCACAAGTCCGCAACAACTTCAACCCTGCAAAAGGATACCAGAGTACCTAGGAAAAATACATCAAGCTTCTCTATTATTGCCTATTAGAAAAGACATGATTCAGACCAGTGATCTGTCTGCCCTCCTCACCAACTATACACCCTTCAGGTCCTCAAACCCTGCAGGCTCACTTCCACATTAGTAACTTCATGTTTTGAGTTCCTTCTTCTTGGGATGCCCACTAAGGTCACAGCTCAAGTGTCAATTTTTGGTTTTTTTTTCTTTTTTCTTTTTATTTTTTGAGACAGAACCTTGCTCTGTCACCCAGGTTGGAGTGCAGTGGTGCCATCTTGGCTCACTGCAACTTCCGCCTCCTGAGCTCAAACAATTCTCCTGCCTCAGCCTCCCGAGTAGCTGGGATTACAGGTGCATGCCATCATAGCCAGCTAATTTTTGTATTTTTACTAGAGATGGAATTTCACCATGTTGGCCAGGCTGGTCTTGCACTCCTGACCTCAAGTAATCTGCCCCACTCAGCCTCCCAAAGTGCCAGGACTGCAGATGCGAGCCACCATGCCCAGCCAAGGGTCAGCATCTTAGCAGGCCAACCATCTTAACTCATTTTATTCTTTTATTTTTATTCTTTTATTTACCATATAATATCCATAAACCTCTTAAAATATATTATTCTTCTTTAATTTGTTTTGTTTGTTTGCGCTTTTGTTTTGAAACGGGGTTGCACTGTGTTGGCCAGGATGGTCTTGATCTCCTGACCTCAGGTGGTCCATCCACCTCGGCCTCTCAAAGTGCTGGGATTACAGGCGTGAGACACTTGCCTGGCCCTTTAATTTGTTTACTTGTGTTCTGTCCATATTCCTCTACTAGAATGTAAATTTCATGAGAAGGGAAGCTTGATCTTTCTGATTTAGAGCTGCAATCTCTCTTTGGGGAGCATAAATAATCTCTCAATAAATAATTAGTTGAATGAATGAAAGTATTTACTAAATCGGAAGCATCTGGACTAGTAACCCAGATAAATTATTTATTTAATAATAGATTAATGATTACATGTGTATTGAATATTTGTTTTTCCCCCAAAAAGCTTATTTTTACTGAAGAGCAATTTAGAAATGTGTATACTTATGAAAAGTGTACTTAGAAATGAAAAGGTTCTATTTCAATACCTACTTATCTATTCTTGTTTCCTTTATTTATCTTCTGCCTTTGGGAAGCAGTGGTAAGTTTGATATTGGCTTTGCCAGACAATACAAGGAAATGTAAAATTATCACCCTATGGTGATACGTTCATAGTGCGTTATTCTTCTCCCCAAGTAATCGGCATGACGTTTTGCTTTAACATCGTCTCTGCAACATGTCTGATTTAAAATGTCATACTTTTTCCTCTGAAGACATATTCAAGATGTTGGCCAAAGGACAGCTTGTGACATTTTTACCAGTATTAACCATACTAACATTTATAAACATCCTATTTTTGTCCATACTAATTATGTTTTTGTAATAGAAATTTGGCAAAGATTAACGGATGGACACTGCTAGGTTGCTGTTTTCATTCTCTGCAATCTCATTTGTAGGATCTAATATGTGAGTTTCTTTTTTTTAATGGTTACACATCAGAAATTGATTTCCAGAATTGCAGCGATTCTCCTTCCATCCTAACTTGATCTTACTAATCTCAAATTTATTTTTCAACAAATATTTGACAGACATTCACCACATGCTAGACACTATGCAAATGAGAATACAAAGACAAAAGAAAGAGGGAAGTTTTCCGGCCACACTGAGCACTCTCTGCTGTAGTTAACTCAGGGGCAAAAATATCAAGTGCAAAAAATATCAAAATACATGTAGTAAAGAAGCAGTAAGTTTCAACCCAATATCTCAGGTTAAAAATGATTGAAGACTAAACATCCAGTAGCCTAGGGGTAGATTTTCTTTTCTTCTTGAGATAGAGTCTCACTCTTTCACTCACGCTGGAATACAAAGGCACAATCTCAGCTCGCTGTAACCTCTTTCCCCGAGGTTCAAGCAATTCTCGTGCCTCAGCCTCCTGAGTAGCTGGGACTACAGGCATCTGCCACCACACCCGCATAATTTTTGTATTTTTAGTAGAGACAGGGTTTTACCATGTTGGCCAGGCTGGTGTTGAACTCCTAATCTTAAGTGATCCACCTGCCTCAGCCTCTCAAAGTACCGGGATTACAGGTGTGAGCCACCGTGCCTGGCCTGGATTTCCTTTTAAGCATTTTTAAAATTACACCACAACATTGAGCAAGTCATTAAATTCCCAAGCCTACTAGCAAAGAAAATTCGGTTATGAAAGGGGCTCGTTTAGGGATATAAGTACCATGCGCTACATTTTCTTCTACATTTTTAGATTTTTCCATCAGCAAATAAAATGCTGACATTAAAACATAAAAGACACCAACTTCTGGAAGACAGAGGAGCTGGAGAAGAGGAAAAGCAGCAAGTAGCGGTGGCAGATGCCACCAGCATTGTGCTATTTTCCTCGGCCTTCGCTGAGTGGGGCACGCAGGCCCCACTTCAAAAGGTGGCACCATGTCTCTTAGCCTGGGGGCCTTTCTTGGCTATCAGAGCTCTCTAGGCTAAAACGTGGCACAAATTAGATGGGTCAGAAAAGTAATGTCCTGTACAAGGAGGCCTTTATCACAGACCAAGGAGAACTGCTGGAGGCTCTAAATCTCTTGCACCTTGAGTGGGATGAGTTTGAGGCACCCACTCCACACCATCACCCAGAGCTCTGAAGCTCCATTGCCCACAGCTGTCACTGGCTGTCCACACACCTTCCCCGTTCTCTCTCACTTCCCCATTCCCCTGCCAGTGTTTCCTGGACTCACTTCCCAAATAAACTAACTTGCCCTCAAGCCAGAGTGCAACTGTCCAAGGACAGCTTCTTGGGGAACCCAAACTAAGAAATATGTTCACCAGCCTCAGTTAAATAAATGTGCATATGTTTTCCCCAAAGACCCCAAATTACATGAAAAATGAATATTTACCCTGCACCTAGTCCATTCAAGAAGCTGTGCCAGGTGCTAAGGGCAGCTGGGGGCTGTCAGTCAGAGCTTAAGCTTAAAAATGTTAAACAAGAGGCCAGGACGGGAGGATCACCCGAGATCAGGAGTTCGAGACCAGCCTGGCCAACATGGCGAAACCCCATCTCTACTAAAAATACAAAAATTAGCCAATGTGGTGGCACACACCTGTAATCCCAGCTACAGTAGGGATTGAGGCAGGAGAATCACTTGAATCCACGTGGCGAAGGTTGCAGTGAGCTGAGACCACACCACTGCACTCCTGCCTGGGTAACAGAGTGAGGCATCATCTCAGAGAGAGAGAGAGAGAGAGAAAGGAATGTTGAACGAAAGAAAAAAAAAAAAAAGGAGAATTACTTCATTTGTTACTCTGATCCTTCATTCATATCCAAAATATTCAGGGAATATATTGATTTAAATGATTGCATTTGGTCATTTGGAAAAATACAAAATATGAACCCCAGGTGAGTCTGACTGCAAGGAGAGAAGAGAGGCCAAGAAACTCTTCCAACTTCCCTCCTACCTCCTTAAAGATACGAATATCTACACTTTTCTGGGGCCATTCACTCCCGTGTCGGTTGAAGAGGCTTCCGTCCTCCTGCTGACCGCCCTACCTGTGTCCTGGATTCTGAATCCTTCTACCTCTCCACCACCTAGTTTCTCCTCTCAGTCCTATTTCTTCAGCCTCGGAATGCCAGCCTCCCCAGATACTCCTAAAGATAAATAAATAACACCCTTTACTAGGTAAGAAGCTGGTGCTACACGGGTCTTTCTTCTTCCAAGCAGAGGCCCACTAACTAATTAGTTCACCCCATGTATGTATCACATCAGTCTGATCATAACATAATCAGAGCTCTAGGGTTTGGCTCCCAGGTAACAAATTCCGCTGCTCACTGGCTGTGTGACCTTGGCCAAGTTCAACACTAATCTGTGCTTCCTTTTCCCCATCTGTAAAATAAAGGGGGAAACAGCAGGAGCTCCTCATCACCATGAGAATGAAATGAGATCATCTAAACAAAGTGCTTAGAAGAGTTCCCGACACAGGAATCGCTTAATACATGTTCCTTATTATTATTACTGTTAACTTGGCAAAATCAGTCGTACAGTGTGAGATGTTTCAGAATAGGATGAAATGAGAGAGTGGAGAACTGTCCCAGCAGTCTAGAAAGGGGGACCAGCCAGGCACAGTAGCACACACCTGTAATCCCAGCACTTTGGGAGGGCAAGGCAGGTGGATCAACAGAGGTCAGGAGTTCGAGACCAGCCTGGACAGCATGACGAAACCCGTCTCTACCAAAAATACAAAAATGAGCAGGGCATGGTGGTGCAAGCCTGTAATCCCAGCTACTTAGGAGGCTAAGGCAGGAGAATCACTTGAAACCAGGAAGCGGAGATTGCAGTGAGCCAAGATCGCGCCATTGCACTCCAGCCTGGGCAACAGAGCAAGACTCCGCCTCAAAAATAAAAGGGGACAGAAGGACAGAGAACCCTGAATCCCTGGGTTTCCGGCCTCACAAGCTGGTGGCATGGTGCACAGGGTTATGTTCTTGGGGCTGATAGACTTTCAATCAAATCCTGGTTCCGCCATTTTTTAGCTGTGTTGCCTTAGTAGTATTCGCCATGCTAGCCTCCACTTCCTCATCTGTAAAGTGGGGATAATAATTCTATCTGGTAAAGCCACCATAAACTTCAAAATGAGATCATTTATGTAAAGCACCCAGCATATCATTTGCATATAATACACACTTGATAAATACTAATTCCCTCCTTTCCCCCTCCTGAAGTGAAAAGTCTAAAAAAAAATTGATACAGAAAAAGGGATCTAAGTCCTTCTGGAACACAGTGTTATTTGAACCACATTTATATCTTCCCTGATCAACACACTCCAGCTAGTAAATTATGTCTACTTCTTAGCCTCAGAGTCTGAAGAGCATAATGAAGAGTTAGCTCTGGTCCTTTCTGGCAACCTGACTTTTGCAAGCCCCTTCATCTTCAAGTTTCAGCTTTCTCACCTAGGAAAAGGCACACAGTGACACCTTCCCATCTGCTTTATAGGAAGTTATGGGCCCCTGAGGTCTAAGTTTCTACTACAGTTATTCACGTGCAATATTTATAGATTAAACCAGAAGTTACACAACTGTCAAAATCTAGGGTCAAGCACTGTGGCTCACGCCTGTAATCCCAGCACTTTGGGAGGCCAAAGTAAGCAAATCTCTTAAGCCCAGGAGTTAAAGACCAACCAGGCCAAGATGGTGAAACCCCATCTCTACTAAAAATACAAAAAAATTAGCAGGGTATGGTGGCAGGCACCTGTAATCCCAGCCACTCAGGAGGTTGAAGCAGAGAATTGCTTGAACCAGGAGGCGGAGGTTTCAGTGAGCCGAGATGGTGCCACTGCACTCAAGCCTGGGCGACAGAGCAAGACACCATCTCAAAAAAAAAAAAAAAAAAAAGCAAAAATTAGCCAGGCCTGGTGGCATGCACCTGTGGCTCCAACTACTTAGGAGGCTCAGGCGAGAGAATCATTTGAGCCTGGGAGGTCAAGGCTGCAGTGAGCCATGATCATGCCACTGCAATCCAGCCTGGGTGACAGAGTGAGACCCTGTCTCAAAAAAAAAAACTAATCTAGCCTTATGTTCCAAAGCATAAAAGTTAGCTCAGCCTTCTAGATAAAAACACTGAGAAAGATGGAGTACAAATTTAAAAAGGAGAAAGCTGCTTGTATTTTTCTCCCACTTAATTCAGTTTTGTGAAAAATAAATACATTGACGAATCAGGATTTTACTTAAGACATACATTTATATTGGAATCAAAGTTTTCAAGAGTGATTGTGAAAACCGCTACTATGATAATTACATGATAACAATGATCTTTCTCAGCATTTCAATGAGGGAAGTGAAATAGACGTATATCAGGATTATACATTTAGTGTGATGTCAATGTCAGAAACACAGCTGGATCCCTTCCAGCCAAATGTGAGCCCCCAAGATGGCAACAGGAATAACCTAATTTGCACTTACTTGATCTAATAACGCGGCAAGAAATCTAAGCAGAGGTGGGAAAGTACAAGTCGCTGGGCAGAGGCCTGGATCTACCTCCACCTGCTCTCCAGCCACCTTCTGGACATTTTACCTCCCTGAGCCTGTGCTTCATCTATGAAATGATGATGTCAATGATGCATCATTTCCAAGTTCTTTCTTGCTTTAATGCTCCACGGCTCTAGGGCTTCTCTGTCCGCCAAGACGTCTCTCATTTTCATTTTTTGCAGATGTTCTAGGCTTTGCATGACACCTGGCCTGCTGTTTGAACTGCCTTCCCAGACCCTAGAAAGGCTCCATATTGACCTGGGCCCAATGGCAGCAGCTAGTAAGAGCCTATCATTGGCATCTCTTCCAACTCTGCCCCCAGTGGTATCAAGTTGGTAGTTTGAAATCAACCATGGTGGGAATATTTACAATACGGAAATCAGTAAACATCATAAATCAAATCAGTGCTTCCTTTATTTTCTTTCTTGGAACCAGTAGTTAAGTTTACCAATACACCACTACCTGTGAGCCAAACCCTCCCGTTTCCAAGTTAAATATCTTTGCTGTGGTGTAACCTCTGTGTCCACTGGCTCTCATGGTACATCTACCGAGATTATAACTCAACTGAGCACTAAACGTTGGTGCTGAGTGCTAAAAAGACAGCACAGCAAGAACAACAGTAGGAAGAGTGAGAAGCTAGCCCTGTTACCCTCTAGCCTCCTGGACCCCTCCAGGTAGAACCAGCCCATCTGTTGGCAGCTGTCCACAGAGACTTATGGTGCTGATGCTGTGGGATGCTCTCCCGAAGGTGGAAGGAAGGGTTGAGTTGAAAATAAATAAACCAACTGCAAGTAGGGAGACCTTCCCATGGATTTTCTACGGAACAAGAAGCAAGGGGAGAGGTCGTGAGGCTTCGCATACCTTTAACCTGCTGCTAAGCAGGTGCTCTGCCTTTACACAGATTCCTCTAATCACACACTTCTTGGGCCAAGAAGAGATAAAATAAGAGTTACAGGCTGGGTGTGGTGGCTCGAATCTATAATCCTGCACTGTGGGAGGATAATCAGAGCCCAGAAATTTGAGATGGGCCTGAGCAAGATAGTGAGGCCCTGTCTCTATAAAACAAAAGAAACAAACAAATAAACCTTTTTCTTTTTTTAATTAGCCTGGCATGGTGGCTCATGCCTGAAGTTCCAGCTACTGGGGAGTTGGGAGGGGGCTGAGGTGGGAGGATGGCCATGATCACACCACGGCACTCCAGCCTGGGTGACAGAGTGAAACCCATCTCAAAAAACAAAACAACACAAATTACAGGCTTTCAGGTGAAAAACAAAATCTGGAAGGGGCTCCCTTGAATTTTTTGTTTCTTTGTTTATTCTCCAAGTAAACAGATCTTCAGCATCCCCCTTCCCTCCCCGGTATCTGTGCCTATGAAGAGGAAGACATTAGTCAGAGGAGGGCATCCTGCTGTTGGGAAGAGGGAAACACTCCAGAGCAAACCGACAAACACTCTCGCTAGAAGCATTACTGAGTCAGTTTAAAGAAAATTCGGTATACACCCAAAGGATTATAAATCACTCTATTACAAAGACACATGCACGCGTATGTTCATTGTGGCACTGTTTGCAATAGCAAAGACCTGGAACCAACCCAAATGCCCATCGACGATAGACTGGACAAGGAAAATGTGGCACATATACACCATGGAATACTATGCAGCCATAAAAAACGATGAGTTAGTGTCCTTTGTAGGGACATGGTTGAATCTGGAAACCATCATTCTCAGCAAACTGACACAAGAACAGAAAATCAAACACCGCATGTTCTCACTCATAGGCAGGTGGTGAACAATGAGAACACATGGACACAGGGGAAGAGCATCACACACTGGGGTCTGTTGGGGGGGCCAAGGGAGGGACAGCAGGGGGGTGAAGAGGTCAGAGAGGGATAACATGGGGAGAAATGCCAGATGTAGGTGACAAGGGGATGGAGGCAGCAAACCACACTGCCATGTGTGTACCTATGCAACAATCCTGCATGATCTGCACATGTACCCCAGAACCCAAAGTACAATAAAAAAAATAATAAAATAAAAATGAAAAGTTTAGGCTGGATGCGGTGGCTCAAGCCTGTAATCCCAGCACTTTGGGAGGCCAAGATAGGTGGATCACAAGGTCAAGAGATCGAGACCATCCTGGCCAACATGGTGAAACCCCATCTCTACTAAAAATACAAAAATTAGCGGGGTGTTTGGCACACGCCTGTAGTCCCAGCTACGCGGGAGGCTGAGGCAGAAGAATCACTTGAACCCAGGAGGCTGAGGTTGCAGTTGAGACGAGACTGCGTCACTGTGCTCCAGCCTGGCGACAGAACAAGACTCTGTCTCCTAATTAAAAAAAGTAAAAATAAATAAAAAGTTTAAATACAACTAAAAAAAAAAAAAAAAATAGAAAATTTGGCACCGTATCTGTGCTCCCCAACATGATAGCCAGTTGCCTCATGTGGCCCTGGTACACTTAACATGACACTGGTGTGCACTGAGATGTGCTGTAAGTAAACAATACACCCCAGATATTGAAGAGTTAATTTTGAGAAATGAATGGGAAATTATCCAAATAGAACATTTAATAGATTAAATGTTAAGTGATAATATTTCCAAGTTACTGGGTGAAGTAAAATATATTAATAAAATCAGGGCTGGGCACTGTGGCTCACGCTTATAATCCCAGCCCTGTGGGAAGCCAAAGAGGGCAGATTGCTTGAGGTCAGGAGTTCGAGACCAGCCTGGCCAACATGGTGAAACACCATCTCTGTTAAAATACAAAAATCAGCTGGGCATGGTTGTACATGCCTGTAATCCCAGCTACTTCAGAGGCTAAGGCATAAGAATCGCTTGAACTGAGGAGGCTGAGGTTGCAGTGAGCCAAGATCATGCCACTGCACTCTAGCCTGGGTGACAAAATGAGAGTCCGTCTCAAAAATAAAAATAAAATTAATTTCATCTATTGTTTTAATTGGGTCTTTTTTATATTTCTTTTCTGCCACTGATTTTAATAGCTAACAGTTATAAGGCAGTTACTATGGGTCATACTCTGTTCTAAACATTTCACATATTGTTACTCATTGAATCATCACAAGAACTGATGAGGGCAGGTAATATTACTCTCTCCATTTTATAGACATGGGATCTAAAGCACAAAGAAAGTCACCTGCCCAAGGTCGCAAAGCTGGCGAGTGAGAGAGACAGGGTGTAAACCACAAAGCCTTCACTTGTGCTGTTCTTATCACTACCACTCAGTGCTTATTACGATTAACCTTTGCGGTAGTAAAATACTCTCTTCCTAGGAAACTTCCTGCCCACCATCACATCAGTGCATAGAGTAGGTCATAGGCACAAACCGCATTCTGCAAGTGTTTGTTGATTTCATAGAAATAAAGGGGGATCGGAAATCAGAAAATCGGATTTGAATTCTCTTCCATAGCATCTCCAAATAGAACTAGGAATGAAAATTCCCCAAGGCACTCCCATCCCGAAGTTTAGGCAATTGAGTCTAGAGAATTACAAAAGGCAGACTGGAGAATGTGTTCGAAAATGTGAAAAACTCTGGAGCTGTTCCTAATGAGTAATCTCTAATCTCCAGAAAAAAGAAGAAAAACAGGAATCGATCTGCTTATGCAGCAGTTTGAACAGTCTAGAATACAGATAAGGATGAACTTTCCAACAATCAAGTGTATGAATGATCCTAGCAGAAAAAAAAAAAAGACAATGAGCGTCGAAACTGCTTAGAGTCACTTGTGGGGTGATGATCTGTGATTATATCCTTGGGCCTAAGTAAGATGAGGGGAGACAGCAGGGCTGCCCTCCTTCTAGCCAAAGACACTCAGAAGGCATTTGTTGGTGATGAGAGAAAAATACTGTGAATTGAGAACCAGAAAGAGTAAACCACAGAGCAGGAAGTTTCTGCATGAAGAAAACAGGGAAGGAACGATGAGCGATGAGGGAAGTCAGGAGGAGACTGGGGGTCTGCAGGGCTCCAGGCCATGCAGCAATGGGGACCTGAGACGCGTCCTCCCCCCTCCTCCGGCTCCAGGCCTCCATGCCTGGCCACCAGGTGAAGGCAGCAGGCTTAGCCCAGGGCTTCGTGGTGCAGGTGAGCTGCGTGTCCTCCTAGCAAAGGTGTTGGAAGGAAATCATTCATAGTAACCCAGGAGAGAAAGATGTGGTTCCAGCCCCCCAAGTCAGAAAGCCCCCTGCCGCAGAGCAGACTTACCCAGTAGCCGAACTGCACCCGGAATGACAGAGGCAAAAACCAGGAGCAGAGGTAGCCTCATGGCTCAGGGTTTATCCTTTCCTTCCTCAGGTGGAGAGGAGGACGCAACAAAGCAGCAAAACAATGAGTCTCCCTGATTGCACCTCCACCTAATCCAAGTTCTCAGAGCTGCCCAGCTGAAAAGAACCACAGAGGAAGCCCTCCCTTTTAAAGGGCTCCTGAATTTAGGGAAAGCCTCCACTAAGGAGACATCCTGTCACATGAGGATGACTGGAAAAACAGGAATTCAAAGTTACAACTTTGCTTTGTAAGCTAACTTCTGAGAAAAGCAGACGCAGAGGAAGAGGAGAAAGGGACACGTGTGGGAGAGGGGTGACGGGGTGGGGAGGAGAGAGGGTGATGGTGATCGCGAGGAGTCCGGAAGGAGAGAACTGAAACAGCCTGGGAGCTCTGGCCTGCTCAGATAGGACTGGGTGGAGACCAAGCTGCAGGCCATTACCTGTGCCAGAGACGGAGCTTCACCCGGGCAGCAGCTGAGTCAGGGGTCTCTCCGCTGACAACCTCTACTCTGAAGTGACAGCCACAGCGGGCCCTGGGAAGGACAGTTTTATGCTGGAAACACTTACTTCGGAGTTGAAGCTCATCCACCTCGTTCACATTCAGTGCTTAGAACCTTTCTGTTTTTCTCTTGGAAAGTTTCAAGAGAAAGTTCCCGTGGAACTTCATTTCCTCCAGGCAGAAGAAAAGTGAAAGGGAGGTTACGCCTAAGTGGGATTTTCAGGCCGGGAGGGAGAAAGTTCTAGAAACCTTTTTCTAGAAAGTTCTCCAGAAAGCCGAAAAAGGAAAAAGAAAAGAAAACAGGGGCAAAGGATTTGCAGTAAAGCCTGGCTGCCCAGCCTCAACCACCGTGGTCCTCTTCAAGTTTAAGAGGGTCCCCTTGCTAGAAAAAGAAAATCTGGCCGGGTGCAATGTCTTGAACCCGGGAGACGGAGGTTGCTGTGAGCCAAGATCTCACCACTGCACTCCAGCCTGGGCGACAGGTGTGAAACTCCATCTCAAAAAAAAAAGAATATCTGGTTGTTTGGTCAAAAGGTATATATTCATTTAAAGGCAAGTGGAATTCTTTCTTTAGAATAAAACACATTCCTAGATCTTTCATTAAGCAGAAAATAACCCCTCAAACATCTCTGTTGTTATTTTCCAAAAGTAAAACATGAATTTAGAACATTTTAAAGCAGAAACTAACGATTAGCTGGCCAAAGCATAACTAGAGTGTGTTAGTAACTCAAAAAGAAGCTGCCGGAAACATTGTAATTTTTAAACATTTTTAAATGAATAGTTTTATCTTCAAATGGAAAGCCTCCACATTCATCCTCTTTGTGATAAAGTTAAAAACTTTGCATCCTAATAAAAATGTGATATAGCTCTCTAACTGATTGATTTTAACATTGTAAATTTGAGATTATTCTGACTGGAGGAAAAAAAATCGTGAAAGTGGAGGACAGGACCAGTGTTTCTTTGTCACTAAGCCTGGACCTGACTGAAAAAAGTGTTGGTTATAGAACAGAACAGAGAAAACAAAAATGTTTCTAAGACATTGTTTCACCAAGTTCCGAAAAACGTAGTTTAAATAGGTCATTGGTGGCTTTCAAATATAAATAAATCATATACAAAAAGTGACTGCCTAATTTAAATTTACATACATTTCAGAAGCAAATACAGGCCGGGCGCGGTGGCTCACGCCTATAATCCCAGCACTTTGGGAGGCCGAGGCGGGTGGATCATGAGGTCAAGAGATCGAGACCATCCTGGTCAACATGGTGAAACCCCGTCTCTACTAAAAATACAAAAAATTAGCTGGGCATGGTGGCGCGTGCCTGTAATCCCAGCTACTCAGGAGGCTGAGGCAGGAGAATTGCCTGAACCCAGGAGGCGGAGGTTGCTGTGAGCCGAGATTGCGCCATTGCACTCCAGCCTGGGTAACAAAAACAAAACTCTCAAAAAAAAAAAAAAAAAAAAAAGCAAATACAATTGAATTATGTATATAATCACATTCAGGGTTTTGTTTTATTTGGTTTGGTTTTTTGTTTTGAGACAGAGCCTTCCTCTGTTGCCCAGGCTGGGGTGCAGTGGTTCGATCTGGGCTCACTGCCACCTCTGCCTCCTGGGTTCAAGCAATTCTCCTGCCTCAGCTCTCGGGTAGCTGGGATTACAGGCACGCGCCAGGATGCTCAGCTATTTTTGCATTTTTACTAGAGACGGGGTTTCACCATGTTAGCCAGGCTGGTCTCAAACCCCTGACCTCAAGTGATCTGCCCGCCTTGGCCTCTGAAAGTGCTGGGATTACAGGCCTGAGCCACCACACCTGGCCCAGGGTTTGTTTTTTTGATTACGTAAGTGTGTCTATCACATTAGTGAAATTAAAAATTAGGATCAGTAGTAAAATCTGTGAAGTTTAAACAAAATGCAGCCAACCACCCCACAAAGAATTTACCCCACGACCTTGACCTTGTTGAAACAAAGATTTATCAGGCTAGAAGAGGCCACCAGGGCAAAAAATAAATCTAAATCTTGAGGACGGGATGTCACAGAAGATGGTGGTGTAGGAAGCTCCAGGAATTCATCCCTCCTTCTAAGTAGCCATCAGCTGGGCAGGAACTGTCTGAAGCAACTGCAGATGCTCCTCTACTCATGATGGAGTTAGACCCTGATAACCCCATTGTGAGTTGAAATATGCTAAGTCAAAACTGCGCTTAATACACCTGACCCATCAAACATCACCACTTAGTGTAGCCTACCTTAAACGTGCTCAGAACACTTACATTAGCCTCTAATTGGGCAAAATTGATATGGACAGGAGGCAGGGAAGTGCTAGGTAGTGAAGGGCAGGATTCTTGGCAAGGGCTCCACCCTCGGGCCTCTGCCCACGGACCTGTGAGAACAGGCACTCCCGTTTTCACGCCCAAATGTTACATTTCCAAGACCACTCTGGCCCACCACATCCCCCATCTTGTGCCCACAGAAACCTGAGACCTCTGGCTGGGTGCCGTGGCTCATACCTGTAATCCCAGCACTTTGGGAGGCTGAGGCAGGTGTCACAGGGTCAGGAGATAGAAACCATCCTGGCAAACATGGTGAAACCCCGTCTTTACTAAAATCCAAAAAATCAGCCTGGCATGGTGGTACACATCTGTAGTCCAGGAGAATCGCTTGAACCCGGGAGACAGAGGTTGCAGTGGGCCGAGATCGAGCCACTGTACTCCAGCCTGGGTGACAGAGCAAGCCTCAGTCTCAAAAAACAAACAAACAAAAAACATGAACATCAAAAGGAGTGGAGGAACAGAGTGGTGGAGAGCAGTGGGGTAGCACAGCAGAGAAAGAGAGAAGAAGGACATCTGGACACCAAGGGGCATTTGGCTGGGGGCGGTCAGAGAACAGTCTGCCTGCCTGACTCCAGGGGAAGACCACCTTCCCATCCCGTTCTCCACTTCTGGCTCCCCATCCATCTCACTGAGAGCCACCTCCACCACTCAATAAAAGCTTGCACTCAACCTTCCTTGCACTCAACCACTCAACCTCGGCCCACATGGATCTGATTCTTCCAGTACAATGGGCAACAACTCAGGCTGTCACACCGGCTCCTCATCCTTGGTGATAAGGCAGAGGGTCTGTTGAGCTGACTAACACAAGCTGCCTGCCCACGGCATAGCTGAATGAGAGCACATTGTAACAAATGCTCAGTTGGACTTCAGGAGTCCTAGATGCCAGCTGTGGGGCTGGAGCCCAAAAGCACTCCCCATAGCCTCTGCACCCGCCCGTTGCATGCTGCCTGCTCCCCCAAAGGGTTTGAGCAGCAGGGCACCAAAGGAGCAAGCCACATCCCTGTGAGGGTCATAACTGAACAATTGTGTTTCATCATCTAACACAAAGCCTATTTTATAACACAGGGTTGAATAGCTCATGGATATTAGCTTACTGGATTCGGTACTAAAAGTGAGAAGCAGCACGGGTGTATGGTCTTCGAAATGCGGTTTCTACTGAATGCACCACTTCTACTTTCACATCATTGTAAAGTTGAAAAATTATTATGTCTAACAATCCTAAGTCAAGGACCATCTGTATTTTGGAACTCGAGTCTAGTCAAAACTTTGAGCATCCAAGAAACAGCTTGATAAAGAGGCTGGTACATTTCAGTGAATTTCAGCCTCTCCCTGTTGTCATGGCTGTGCCAGGCAGCTGTCAGGGAAGCAGCCCACATACCCAGCGCAGCCTGCTGAGGGCAGGCCAGGCAACAAGGATTTAGTCCTCCAAATGTCAGGACTGTGTGTTCTGATTGGTGCTTTTATTTGCTTTCATCACTTCTCTTCAACCTAGTACTGGAAGTCCTAGCTAGAGGCCTTAGAAAAGAAAAAAAAGAATAAAAGTTTTCAAGTTAAAAAGGAAGAAGTGAAATTATCTCTTACACAGATGGCCTGATTTTAAATGTAGGAAGTCCTAAAGCTTCCAACACACACATACACACACACACACACACACACAACTGTAGAGCTAATAAATTCAACAAAGTTGCAGGACATAAAATCAAAACACAAAAATCAGTTGTATTTTGATGTAATGAACAATCTGAAAATAAAATTAAGAAAACAATTCTATTTACAATAGGATCAAAAAGAATAAAATACTTAGAAATAAATTTAACTACATAGACAAAAGACTTGTCCACTAAAAACTACAATGGGTGCTGAAAGAGAAAGACCTAAATAAATGGAAAGATACCCTGTGTTCATAAAATAGAAGACTTAACAATATTGTTAAGATGTCAGTATTATCCAATATAATCTGTAGACTCATGCAATCCCTATCGAAATCGCAACAATTTTTTTTTTTTTTTGCAGAAATAAACTCCATCCTAAAGTTCATATGGAATTTCGTGGGAGTCCGCACAGCCAAGATAACTCTGAAAAATAATGAGTTGAAGGATTCACACTTCCTGATTTCAGATCTCACTACAAAACAACAGTAACCTAAACAGTGTGGTACTGGCATAAGGATAGCCATATAAGCCAATGGAATAGAATAGAGAGGCCAGAAATAAACCCATGTGGGCAGTTGATTTCCAACAAGGTACCTAAAGCATTCAATGAGGAAATAACAGCATTTTCAATAAATGGTGCTGGGAAAACTGGCCATCCACAGGCAAAAGAATGAAATTGGACTCTTACCTTACACCAAATACAAAAATTAACCCAAAATGGATCAAATGCCTAAACCTAAGAGCTAAAAACTATAAAACTCTTAGAAGACAACAGGAGGAAAGAAAATCTTCACAACATTGGATTTGACAATGATTTCTTGGATACAATACCAAAAGCACAAGCAACAAAAAAGTAGATAAATAGGCCTTTATCACAATTAAAAACGGTGTGCATCAAAGAACACTCTCTGGAAAGTGAAAAGACAGCACAAAATAGAAAACATCTGCAAATCACATGTCTGATAAGGGATGAATATTCAGAACATATTAACAACTACAACTCACTAACAACAACGAAACCAAATACAAAATGGTCAGTGGGCCTGAATAGACATTTCTCCAAAGAAGATATACAAGTGGCCAATAAGCACATGTAAAGACGCTCAATATCATTAGTCATTAGGGAAATGTAAATCAAAATCACAATGAGATACAGTTTCACACCCAAAAGAATTGTTATTAAAAGAAAAAAACAGAGAATAACAAGTGAAGGTGAGACTATGAGAAATTGGAACCCTCAGGCATTGCTGGTAGGACTGTACAATGGTGTAGCCATTGTGGAAAACAGCTTGGCAATGCCTCACAAAGTTATACATATAATTATCATATGACTGCCCATTCAACTTCCAGTATATACCCAGAAGAACTGAAAATAGGGACTTAAACAGATATATGTACAACAATGTTCAAAGGAGTATTATTTATGATAGCCAAAAAGTGAAAGCAGCTCAGGTATCTGTTAGCAGATAAACAAATGTAGTATGTATATACAGTGGAATATTATACAGCCATAAAAAGGAATCCTGATACCTGCTATATGTACAATGCTTCAACATATTGCTAAGTGAAATAAGCCAAACATAAAAGGACAATTATGTGATTCCACTTACGTGAGTTACACAGAATAAGTAAATTCATAGAGATAGGAAGTAAAGAGTTTACTAAGGGGTGGGGAGGTAGACAATGGAGGAGAATGAAGAGTTATTGTTTAACAGTCACAGAGTCCATTGGATGTTGGATGATGGAAAGTTCTAGAAATAGAGAGTGGTGATAGTTAAACAGCATGGTGAATATATTTAAAGCTATTGAATTGTACAGTTCAAATGACTGTAATAACAATTGTCCTAGGTATCCTTTACCACATTTTCTTTAAATCCAACTCATGCCACACCATCTACACCCTTCTACTAAGTTCTGGTTCTGAATTTTGGTTAGCTTCTGATGATGATGGTTATTTTTAACTAGTCCTTTCTTCAAGCTAAAAGATAAAGGAAATTCTCATTTTTTTATTGGCAAGACAATCGCTGAACTATGTCATTTCCTCCTAGACTTTCTCAAACCTCAGCCACCTCCTACCCACTCAGTTTCATGTAAGATGAACTTCGCTCTGAAATAGTTCTGAGAAAACTAGCCAATTTTTTCATAACCTGTTACATCATTTCTTACAGATAAAACTGGTAAGCCATTCAGAAATGGTGTTTTTCAGTAAGCCTATCTTTTAATGAACAAATTTACTCAAATCTTATCAAGATAATTCCTACTCAGCCAGAAGAAAAAAAAAGATACGATGCAGCTGAGTAAAAATTTAAAGATTTCGATCATCTTATATCTCACAGTTTTCAGTCCTCGTCAAAATACAGCAAAATATCTACAACACATTTACAGTTTAATAGAAAATGACTACATCATAGCAATCCAATTTCTTTGCATTTAATTACTTACATAAAATTAGGCTTTAATTGTAATTGTCTTCAGATAATAGATTTATCGTAATCTACAATGTGTAGATTTATGCTATTTGAAGGACCTATGAGTTTTGTCTTTCTATAACCAATACTTTGTTTCATTTGGTTCTGTTTGTCTTGGCACATGTCATTTTAATATACTAAATTTTACAAAGTAATTTAATTAGGAGGCTATTTGAACCATTTAATTTTTGAAAGACATTTTTAGAATAAGATTAAACATGTATTTGAAATCTGAAATTGACATATACTTTACCAGTGGAAACCAAGACACAAAACTGTTGGGCTGATTCTTCAGAACAACCCTAACTATGTAAGGTTATATATAATTTTTAGCAATTTGAAATGCAAATTTTCTATTTATTCACTCAAATATCCCGGAATACTTCTAAGGCATCTGAGTTAAATATTTAAAAGAGAAAAGTTTTGTAGAGAAAGAAGGTATTCCTTAAATATCCATTATTTCCATTTCAATGTAAGAATAATTATGTTAAAAGTCTTCTTAAAAATAGGCATATCTTAGAAAATTAAGATTTGTGTATATATAAATGCAAACTTTCACAGCAAGTGTTACTTTAGTAAATATTATCCTCAAATTCACATAAAATCAATTTATAATATGTTTAAGACTACTTTTTAAAGTAATGTTTCCAGTTTTACCAACACATTTTGGTGAAAAAATCATTCATAAAAAACATACCTACTCTATAACATGCACTCAAATTTGTCAAATGATTAAATTAATGAAATGTCCAAAAAGTAATCTTTAGAATAGATGTGGTAATATATGTAAAAGCTCTTATAAATAATCAATTGTTAATACAAATATGTTAGTAAAACTATTAATCGCTGGTACTCAGGGATGTAGAGGCTGTGCATTGTCCCACCTGAAGGGGCGCTGTATGATTTAGATTTAATTAATTAATGTCAGCTTGTACAGATTGGAAAGGCCCTTCTAATGCAGTTGGATCTGGTTCTCAGTGTCTCTATGTGGGCAGGTATACATACCTGTTTCTCTGTTTTCTCAACTTCTGACTCTACTATATGTGTGTTTGGATCCAATTATCACAGAGCACAGAAGGTGGATGTGAGCCAGGCTATCAGGAAGCTGAAAACTGTGTAAAGGCTGCAATGGTTAACACCGAGTATCAACTTGATTGGATTGAAGGATATGAAGTATTGTTCCTGGGTGTGTCTGTGAGGGTGTTGCCAAAGGAGATTAACATTTGAGTCAGTGGATGGGGAGAGGCAGAGCCACCCTCACTCTGGGTGGGCACCATCTAAGCTGCCAGTGCAGCTAGGATAAAAGCAGGCAGAGGAACGTGGGAGGACCTGACTGGCTGAGTCTTCCTGCCTTCCTCTTTCTCCTATGTTGGATGCTCCCTGCCCTTGAACATCGGACTCCAAGTTGTTCAGCTTTTGGACTCAGACTTACACCAGTGGTTTGTCAGCGGCTCTTGGTCCTTTGGCCACAGACTGAAGGCTGCACTGTCGGCTTCCATATTTTTGAGGTTTTGGGACTCGGACTGGCTTCCTGCTCCTCAGCTTGCAGACGGCCTACTGTGGGACTTCACCTTGTGATCGTGTGAGTCAGTCTTCCTTAATACACTCCCTTTCATATATCCATCTCTCCTATTAGTCCTGTTCCTCTAGAGAACCCTAACACAAATGCACCTCTCATAATGAAACAGACATCCCAACGAGAGATTTGCTTAAACACAGAATTTTAATTAACATGTAAAAATAGCCCCTTTGTGAAACAAAATGTCTTTAACCATTTCATTTTTTTTTTCTTCTGTTATATACTATATCTTCTATGGAGTATAAGTAGCTTTTTTTTTTTTGAGACAGTCTTGCTCTGTCGCCAGGCTGGAGTGCAGGGACACGATCTTGGCTTACTGCAACCTCTGCCTCCCGGGTTCGAGCGATTCTCCTGCCTCAGCCTCCCGTACTTTGAGTTCTATAGTTTCTAAGTAGCACATTGTTCTTTTTTTGAAAAGCCATTGATATATTCACTATGTAAGGCCCTGCTCCAAGGAACGCAGCACAAGGCAATCATTAATTAGGCAAACAGCATGTCGCCCAGCACACAGTAGGCCTTCAGCAAGCAATTTAATTTCCCTTTTGGTTCCTATGCCTGAATTCAATTGTCATTCAGTGAAAGGGGGCCTCAACAAGATAAACAAGACTGTATCATTTACACATCAAAATTTCAAACATTAATATTTACAAAGAAAAGATACTAAAAAAGTCTATTACACGTATTAGAATTTTTTGTAAAATTATAAAATTTTATAAAAATTATAGCATCAATAAAATTTTATAAAATTACACAATTATTTTATTATTATAATGCAATAAAATTATTAGACTATATATTAATAGTCTTATCAGAGATTAATTTTTAAATGTACTTTCCTGTAACTGTATTTGACTTTTTTTTTGAGACAGAATTTCGCTCTGTCAAGCAGGCTGGAGTGTAGTGGTGAGATCTCAGCTCACTGCAACCTCTGCCCCCCAGGTTCAAGCAATTCTACCGCAATTACTTTTGTACCAACCTAATAATTTTAATAATACATGTAACTTTTAATTACAGTGTAGAACTATCAATGTTTTCCCAGTGTAATTTGCTGTAATATCTATTAAACACCATAGAATTGCACTCAATAAACATGTGTACACTCTAATTAATATATTAAATTAGCTACTCAATTTTCCTCCTACAACACAATCTTTTGTATATGCCTTCATTATTTGTATAAAGTGTTGTGACTTCTGAAAATATCAGGCACATTAATATTAAAATATTAAATACAAAATGCACTCTAAACTCAAGTAATACTTCTGAGTTTATCCAAGCACTGGTTCTAAGTTCTAACATAGAGATAAATATATGTTTACATAAAATATTTTCATATTTAGGAATATTATAAATTAATCCCTTGATTATAGGCTTTTCTTAATAATAAAAAGCTATCCATGGCAGAATTTGAAAGAAATTACTTGTATTATAATTTTTTTTAGGTGAGCTTCACTCTTGTCACCCAGGCTAGAGTGCAAAGGCGCAAACTCAGCTCATTGCAACCTCTGCTTCCTGGGTTCAAGTGATTCTCCTGCCTCAGCCTCCTGAGTAGCTGAGACTACAGGTACGTGCCACCACCCCTGGCTAATTTTTGTATTTGTAGTAGAGACAGGGTTTCACCATGTTGGCAAGGCTGGTCTCGAACTCCTGACCTCAAGTGATCTGCCTGCCAAGGCCTCCCAAAGCGTTGGAATCACTATGTGAGCCACTGCGCCAGGCCTTGTATTATAATTTTTTTTAAGTTATAAGTCTGGTAAGCACCTGCCAGGTTGGTTGATGAGGAGAGAGATGCATTGTTAAACAAGATGCTTTCAGGCTTTTCTTTAAGGAATTTAAAGATGAATAGGACATTCAGAAAAGTAAACACATAATGTAAGTATGAATAAAATGCTGTAATTCAGATTCTATGGGAACTCAGAGGAGAGACACTCAAATGTCCAATGAACGGAGGTTTGTGTCCATTTTAATCTACACGTTCAGCAGATTGATCACTTTTGAACACAATACTGCTCAATGAAAACGTAGTCTGATTGAACCTTAAGATTGTATTATTTTTCACAAATGCAAGGTTTAAATGATAATTCCCAGAGGGCGAGCAGGGACACAGAGAAGAATAAAGCAGAAAATTTCTAAAAATGCATTGAGATACTTGTTTCTTGGAGACTTGTTACCAATCCAGTGCTTAACATTTATCAAATAATGTGCTTTGCCAACTGCCAGATGATGTGCCCAGGGGATTCCTTACCCTTTAATCCTCCTAACCTTATTGATGTAGTACTAGTGTTACGGTCATCTTTTAGATGTGGAAACAGAGGCCCACAGAGGTCAAAGAACCTACCTCAAATCAGAAAGCTGGAAGGTAAGCTTTTAACAGCTGTGAGCAGATCTTCTCTAACAGTGTGACAAAAATCCTAAAACACAGGGAAAGGGAGACGAGGTGGCAGGGGGTGGGGCATTTGGTGAAGCGTAGAATAACACAAGGTCAAATTCTCTTTTATTTTTTCTTAGATGGATGTCACTCTGTTGCCCAGGCTGGAGTGCAGTGGCATGATCATAGCTCACTGAAGCCTCGATCTCCTGGGCTCAAGCAATCCTCCTACCTCAGCCTCCTAAGTAGCTGGGACTACAGGTGCATATCACCACACCCAGCTAATTCTTGTATTTTCTGTAGAGGTAGGGTCTCTCTATGTTGCCCAGGCTGGTCTCAGACTCCTGGACTCCAGCGACCCACCTGCCTTGACCTTCCAAAGTGCTGGGATTACATGCGTGAGCCACCACACCTGGCTACATGTTGAATTCTTAAGCTATTGGTTACCACAGATCATTGAAGAAACTGACCATATAAACCACTGCTCTTGCATACATAAGCCTCTCACAAATCTCTCTAGCACCTGAAAATTTCTATCAAATGAACAGCATTGACTGGGAATATCAGAGAGTGTCCCAGCAGGGTGAAAGCAAGTTGCCCGACTTTGTAGCTAATTATTTCATAACATCAATATATTCATGATATAGTATCACATAAGACACTGATACATTGGCCATTATATCTGTAAGCCGAACTTTTAATTTTAAACAGGGCTTGTACTTGATTATCACAGTATCAAATTCCACAAATAAAATATTCTTCTACTTTGAAAACTCTGTCTTCATTTTATGGCTTTTTATTATGAAACTTTATCTTGGTATTACTGATGTACCTTGACTTCATTATACTAAACAACGCTCATATTAGTACTTCAGTACTGGCAAAACAGCTAAGCCTTAAACCCGGCCAAATATCTATTAAAGTGCATTGCTTTTTATGCTGAAATCAATTTATTAAATAAAAGTCCCTTGCCACAATGGAATAAAGAATATAATTCCATGTTTGAAGGAACCCCTAAAACTACAATTTTCAAATTTTTAAAAAGTATAATCTAAAAATGATTCAATAACTTCAAGTGTGTTTTTTAAAACTAAATTTAATCAATCAATTCATATAATGTTCTCTAATTTATATAAAAGATAAAAATCTTATTCTTGGGCTAACTTGATAAAAAAAAATGTTCTTAGTTTTTAAAAGGGCTCTGCAGAAGAGTATTCTTAGAAAACGTGTGGCATACCTCAGTGGTCCCCAGCCTTTCTGGCACCAGGGACCAGTTTTGCGGAAGACAATTTTTCCACGGCTGAGGGTGGAGGTGGGGGTGGGTAGGGGATGGTTCTGGAATGAAACTGTTCAACCTCAGATCATCAGGCATTAGATTTTCATAAGGAGCACAACCTAGATCCCTCGCATACGCAGTTCACAGCAGGGTTTGAACTCCTATGAGAATCAAATGCCACTGCTCATCTGACAGGAGGCAGAACTCAGGCAGGAATGCTTAGCTCGAGGCTCACCTGGTGCTGTGAGGCCTGATTCCTAACAGACCACGAACCAGTACCGGGACCATGGTCTGTGGGTTGGGGACCTCAGTATACATAACTAACTAAAATTAACAACTCACATTTTCTAGAAATACCTGAGAGCCAATGTCTAAGAATATAACTTTGCTTAAATTTAGCACCATTTGTATATGTAAAAAAAAAACAACTGATACGCTAGTTAGTAAAAATGGCTTATTCTCTACAATCTAGTTATTTCTTTTATAGTGCAAAAATGTACACCCTAAGAAAAAAAAGGATTACAAATGTGCACACAGGTATCACAAAGAGGTCTTACTCGATCCCATTTTCTTTTTAAAATGGAGACATTTCAAAGGCAGAAAAAGACCTGAGTCTGGTTAAGTAATTGAAGTAAATGTAAGAGAGAGTCACGAGGACATTTTTACACAGGCCCAGCACGGGTGTGATGGTCCCCAGCGCAATGATTAAACCAAGTCTAACAAAAATAAATGGTAAATCTTGCAGCAGGATGTCCAGGGAATTGAGAAGAGGGTTTTGGGGAGTGAATGTAATTCGAAGGAGAGAAATAAAACTGAATATGTAGACTGGGTACAGCCAGCTTGACTTGTACACTTTGGGGTGACCGGCCACACGCACCATTTCTATCGTGTCAGACCACAGGAGAAAGCTCCATAAGAATATCTCTGCGCGGACATCTCTCAGGGACATCGTTCTCAGGATTCCTGAGTCACAGGAGGGCTCCTGGGGCCCCATGAACACAGACACCTGGCTCTGTGTCCTGGCTCCTGATGGCTGGGACACCTGGCTGCTGCCGGTTGCCTGGGGAGATGCAGCGTTGTCTTGACTTTGCCTCACGTGCTCTGTCACAGTTTTTACTTGTTGCAAAGAGGTTGAATGGATGTGTCCATTTTGACTACCTGCAATAAACAGATTTATTTACATTTTAGTTCAAATGTTATTCAAATTTAAAATTCCATTTAATGGTGGAATTCTCCATATTCTTTTTTTCTTCACTTAATTTTAAGTTCCAGGGTACGTGCACAGGACATGCAGGTTTGTTACATAGGCAGATGTGTGCCATGGTGGCTTGCTGCACCTGTCAACCCATCACCTAGATATTAAGCCCCACATGCATTACCTAATTAACCTGATGCTCTCCCTCCCCCCATATTCTATTATTTGAGGCCGATTTTACCCATGGAACTCCAAGATAACACTGAAATAGCACAGTGAAAAAACACAGAGGTAGAGAAGGCTTTTGGTGTCTTGGTATTTTCCTGGATTCAGATCCAAAGTCATTTTTTACCACTCCATAATAACAAACAGTATTGGTTTCTAAGCTATGCACTTTCACACATGATCTCATTTAATCCTCAGAACAAAGGTAAGAAATAGGGATTACTATCCATTTTACAACTATGGAAACTGGGGCCTGAGAGGTTAAAAGATACCCATATTCAAACACGGTTACTATTGGGCAGAGTTGGAATTCACACCTAGATTTGTTTGACCCCAATTAACAAAGTCTTAACTTTATGGCTGCTATTGCCTGTCAAGAAGCAATAGATCATGTGCTAATTACAAAACATTTAAGTGTCATAAAATCAAATGAATCTGAAAGTCCTCCAGTCCAACCCTGTCATTTTGTAAGACAGAGGCCCTGTCATTTTGTAAGAAGAGGCTCACAGAAATTACCATACCCCAGATCTCCAGGCGAGAAGTTTGGTGCTAAGAGAAAATCTGTTTTGCGTGTATGTGTGTGTGTGTGTGTGTGTGTGTGTGTGTGTGTGTGTGTGTGTGTGTGTATGTGGTTTTTGTTTTTTTTTTTTTTGAGACAGAGCCTTGCTCTGTGACCCAAGCCGGAGTGTAGCAGTATGATCTCAGCTCACAGCAATCTCGATCTGCCAGGTTCAAGCAATTCTCCTGCCTCAGCCCACACGCCCCAAGTAGCGGGGATTACAGGTGCACACCACCATGCCTGGCTAATTTTTAGTAGAGACGGGGTTTCCATGTTGGTGAGGCTGGTTTCAAACTCCTGACCTCAAGTGATCTGCTTGCCTCGGACTCCCGAAGTGCTGGGATTACAGGCGTGAGCCACAGTGCCGGCCTAGAGGGAATCTATTTGACCACTAAAGATCAGTAGTGAAGACTGACGTGCTGAATCCAAGATTTTTAAGCTGTTCTTTCACAAAGGTTCTTGAAGCGATCATTAGGATTGGTTAACCTAAAGTCTCTCTTCTGTGGTCAAGTCAACACACGAGTGATCTGAATGAATAGGACACATGATATAACACCATTGTGTGTGTGTGTGTGTGTGTGTGCGCGTGTGTGCTTCTCTCCATGTATTCATGAGTGTTGAGGTTGAATTATGAACAAACTCAAATTTCAAGACCTAAATCAATGTTGATGCCATTGTTTATACACAGAAGGCATAATGTGTTCTGTTTCAAACATTTATCCACTAAAATGCCATTTTAGTTGCTACACATTTATCAGGCCTTAACAAAGTTTACTCAGCAAACATGCTGAGCTGCCATATGACGAGATAAGACAAAATTTAAAGGGAGTCATGAGACCGAATAGCTCTAAAGGTCAAAGAGGCAAAGTCAATAAGAATTTGTTGAACAGCGTGAAGCTGAACATGAAAACATTTTAAAATAAATAAACGATGATAGATAACTAAGAAAATGCTTGCTTACGATAAGTACAAGTTTGTTTAAAGAACACAATACATTTCTATTTTCTTTTATACAATTAACTAATTATTGTTAAAGTTTAAGTGTGAATTCAGCATTTTTATAAACTAAAAAGATAATCTAAATTCTCGATGACACATTACTTACTTCCAGTATGAATCATTGATAGGTAAATGTCAGCACCCATGACCTCAGAAACTTCTTTACCAATCTTAGAATTCACAGTGGTCTGAGTGGGAATCATCTTAATAAATAACACTCAAGGGAGAAAATTATATAACAATTTCTTATTCTTAAATTCATAAAACCACTTCTTATTAAACTCAGATGCTCATTTATATCCATTGAACCTCTTATATTATTTTAAAAATTCATATAGAGCCAGGTGCGGTGGCTCACACCTATAACCCCAGCACTTTGGGAGGCCAAGGCGGGCAGATCATCTGAGGTCAGGAGTTCGAGAGCAGCCTGACCAACATGGTGAAACCCCATCTCTATTAAAAATACAAAAATTAGCCAGGCATGGTGGTAGGGGCCTGGAATCCCAGATACTCAGGAGGCTGAGGCACAAGAATTGCTTGAACTCAGGAGGAGGAGGTTGCAGTGAGCTGAAATCGCACCACTGCACTCCAGTCTAGGCAACAAGCGAGACTCCATCTCAAAAAATAAAATAAATAAAAATGAATAAAAAATCAATACAGAAAATGTGCCTTAGAACATGTCATGTCCTAGAGAACTTTTCTTCCCCTCTCTTGGTGGATGAAGCTGTCACAATGAAAATCCAAATACCTTTGTTAACATTCAGAACACACTGTATAATTTGGGCTTTTGAAAGATGATTGCAAAGTCAGCATCGTTTCAAAGCCAGGAAGTGGAAGTCCCAAAAGTGACCCAGTAACATTCTTTCAACAGTCAGTGAGAGTCTTAACGTTTCAGATGCTCGGAGCCCTGCTATGAACAATGAATTCTCAGCTGGAGTCTGGTTTTGATGAGATACATGTATATGTAGTGAAATCAGGTCTGTGAACTTCTTATCTCTCCACAGCTCAAAAGGGACTCATTTAGATTAGAAGGTACAGGAAGTCTGCTTCCTCTTTTCAAGTGAGAAGTACTAGAACTATTAACTGGAAAGCTTTGATGACCTCCCAGAGGCCTGGGGAGAGTTGAGGAAGCTGAGAAATCTTTTGGTCATTGGAAGGGACCAGCAATTACACCTCTGAGCAAAGTCCAGGGTCATGTATTCAGTACTATTCCGTTTAGCTCCATGATGAGTTTTCTCTCCAAATTAAGTACTTTCTCTATTCCTGATGGAGACTCACTCTTTCCCCCAGGCTGGAGTGCAGTGGCTGATTTCAGCTCACTGCAACCTCCGCCACCCAGGTTCAAGCAATTCTCCTGCCTCAGCCTTCTGAATAGCTGGGACTACAGGCGCCCGAGTCAGGCCCAGAAAATTTTTTTGTATTTTTGTAGAGACAGGGTTTCACTGTGTTGCCCAGGCTGGTCTCGAACTCCTGAGTTAAGACAATCTGCCCACCTTGGCTTCCCAAAGTGTTAGGATTACAGGCGTTAGCCACGGGTGCTTGGCCCAAATGAGTATTTTCTAAATGTCTACTTAGAGATGGAATTCTTTTTCTTTTTTTTTTTTTCGAGACAGGATCTTGCTCTGTTGCCAGGCTAGAGTGCAGTGGCGCAATCTCAGTTCACTGCACCCTCTGACTCCCGGTTCAAGGAATTCCCCTGCCTCAGCTTCCCAAGTAGCTGGGACTACAGGCACCCGCCCCCACGCCCAGCTAACTTTTTGTATTTTAGTGGAGAGGGGGTTTCACTATGTTGGCCAGGATGGTCTCAATCTCCTGACCTTGTGATCCGCCCGCTTCAGCCTCCCAACGTGCTAGGATTATAGGAATGAGCCAAAGGGCCTGTCCGAGCTGGAATTCTTTTCCCATTGTTGTTTGTTGTTATTTGTTCTTTTGGTAAAACAATATTCATTGATGCAAAATCCATAGAAGATATAAGCCTAAAGAGAGTAATCTCCTCAGCTCCCGAGAGGCTCACATTGTCCCGTAAAAGTCAAAACAGCAGTCTTTCCATATAGTTTTCCATATCTGATTCTAGTTGCTGAAATGACTTTTGTTCATCACTGAGTAAGCTAAATAACCAAGAGAATGTCATTTTGATAGCAGACAAGTGGTTAAGTAGGCAACTATAACATACTTCACTTTGTTGTTTATTTATATGAATTAATTTTAACTTCCAAATTGTTCCCCCAAAGTTTTTAATACCTAACAGGAGGAAAAAAAAAAAAACAGGACACAAGATAACAATTCAGTAGTGAGACATTTTCTAGAGTGTGCACTCCTCTTGCAAAGAGAACAGGAAAACAAGATATTGTCTAAATAAAAACAGAGGGGCCTGGTGCAGTGGCTCATGCTGGTAATCCCAGCACTTTGGGAGGCTGAGGCAGGAGGATCTCTTGAGGCCAGGACTTCCAGACCAGCCTGGCTAATGTGGCGAAACCCCGTCTCTACTAAAAATACAAAAAAATTAGCCGGGTATGGTGGCATGCACCTGTAGTCCCAGCTACTCAGGAGGCTGAGGCAGGAGAATCTCTTGAATCCAGGAGAGGGAGGTTGCAGTGAGCTGGGATTGCACCACTGCACTCCAGCCTGGGGAAGGTGGGAGAGGAAAAGAGCTGATGTCTATTAAGAACTTTCTATGTTTTAAAACCCTGTGGTTTTAATAGGGTTTAACACACTTATTAAAACCCTATGGTTTCTCCATGTTATCTTACTTTCTGTTATTTTAGAGACAGGCTCTTGCTCTGTTGCCCACATAGAGTGCAGTGGCACAATCATAGCTCACTGCAGCCTACAACTCCTAGACCCAAGCGATCCTCCTGCCTCAGCCTTCCAAATAGCTGGGACTACAGGCTTGCACCACCACGCCTGACTAATTTGTTTTAATTTTTATTTTTTATAGAGACATGGATGACTTGCTGTGTTGCCCAGGCTGGTCACAAACCCCTGGCCCCCAAGTGATCCTCCTACCTCAGCCTCCCAATGCACTGAATTACAGGCATGAGCCACTATACACAGCCTATTTTCCTGTTTTAATGATGAATAAACTGAGGCACAGAGAGATTAAACACTATTTCCAAGGTCACATAGCAAGCAAGTAGAAAGATCAGAACTTGAGTCCCAAACCCTTAACCCTTGCAGCATACTGTCGGTGGCAGAGACAGATTATAGAGTCTTATGGGCCAGGATAAAAGTTTTGGATTTTATTCTAAGTTTAATATTAGGTTGGTGCAAAAGTAGCCACTTAGAGGAGAATGTGAGGCAGTAAAATCAAGACACAGAGAAGTCAGCAGAGCAGCTGAAGTGCAATGAGACTCTTACCCAATTCACAGCAGCCAGAAGATGATGGCTCAGAAAATTATATGACTAGTCTTAATTAACAATCCCCCAAATCTGCTTCACCCGAGGGGAAAATGGCTAGAGGAATTTAAAATCGAATGACTTAGGCACAACACTGAGAAAAAAGTCTGGAGCAGGAGAAAATTACTAGTCATTTTTAAATGATTTTTGAAAAAACATTTGGCACACAAAGCACTGATGGTCATCATAATCTCAGAGGATAGGGGAAAAGGCAATATATTGAAATACACTCCAAGGTAAACTGGAAACACTGTTATTTATTTCTTTATTCATTTATTTATATACTTTAGAGACATGGTCTCACTCTGTTGCCCAGGCTGGAGTGCAGGGGTACAGTCATAGCTCACTGCAGCCTCGAGCGCCTGGGCTCAAGGGATCCTCCTGCCCCAGCCTCCCAACTAGCTGGGACTACGGTCTCAGTCATGCATCCATTCATTTGTTCACTGTCTCAAACACCTAGATTGTCTAAGATACTGTACTAGGAATTGTGGAAGATGCAACAATCAATAGGTATGATTCTTACCTTCTAACAGCTTCCATTCAAATACAGCACTCGGGACTAAACCTTAGAAAGCACAACTTCATCATTTATTTATTTACTATTTTTGAGACAGAATCTTGCTCTATCACCCAGGCTGGAGTGCAGTGGTATGATCCTGACTCATCGCAGCCTTGACGTCCTAGGCAAATGAGATCCTTCCACCTCAGAATCTCAAGTAGCTAGGACTACAGGCATGCATTACCATACCTGGCTCATTTTGTAAATATTTTGTAGAGATGGGGATCTCACTATGTTGCCCAGGCTGGTCTTGAACACCTGGCCTCAAGTGATCCTTCTGCCTCACCCTCCCAATGCACTGGAATTATAGGCATGAGACTCCACACCCAGCTAAACATTGTTATTTTGACATTATATACTCACTGAGGTAGGGAAGACAAGTAATATTGCCAAGCAATAAATGATGATATGGGACACCTACCTCACATGTTAGTTCTAATGAAGGAATACATCAGTATCTGTAAAGCACTTAAAAACAGGTTTGACATATAGATGTGTTAAATAAATAAAAAGTAGCAATAGTGAAATTATTTTTTCAAATTAATTGGGACAGAATAGAATATATCAGAATGCAGTAAATAGTAAGAGTAACATAATTTGTTTACCTTTGGCTATCGTTACACTGTAACTCAGTATCTGGCATATCGGGGAGGTCACAGGTCTGAGAAAGACCATCACACTACAGAGATTAAACAAGATCTTGAGTTTACTTCGAATATTTGCCTGTTCACATCACAAAGAAAAATGCTACCCTACAGATGTAACCCATACAGGTGAAGGTAGCTTACACCAGCTAACAAGAGACTCTTGTGTGCATCTCTTCCTAATTTCATGATCAGTGTTCAGTGATACCATCTTCGTAGCTTGAAATTAGTCATAATGGGAGAATTTACACCACAGACATTGGCAAATGCCACAAAGCAGGACTTCCCCACTCCTCAACCCCACTCCGCAAAGGCAATGGATTAAACACTGACCACTGTACCACTGCCCGCGCTCAAAACTGTACTAGCTTTCACCAAATAATAATAATGAATTCAAGACAAATATTCAACCCGTTATCAGTTCTGGAAAAGCCTGTGGGCATACCTCAGCTGTGAAGTAGTTGCAGTCACTTCTTTACGGAAAGCATTAGGTTGTTATCAAGTAAATTCAAAAATCTTAAGATCCTGTTTCAGTTCTTTGCCACACACTGCATAAATCTGACAATAAATAAATGTGTCATTTCTGTATTTTATACAATGTGAAGTGTTCAGAGAATTCTTTTGTCAGAAGACACAACTAGAAAGCTAGATGGTTTAAATTTTAACCTTTTTTTTTTTTTTTTGTAGAGATGGGAGTCTCACTATGTTATTCAGGCTGGTCTTGAACTCCTGGGCTCAAGAAACTCTCCCACCTCAACCTCCCAAAGTGTTGGGTCCAGGTGTGAGCCACCATGCCTGGCCCACTAGATGGTTTAGAGATCATTTTCCCCTCTACCACTGCTTTATAGACTTATCTAACACTGGACAAGTATTACTAAAATCTTAATATTATCAATTTAAAAATATTCCATTTTTAAAGATTGAGAAAATGTTCCAATCTAAAATTCCTAATCCTCAGCTTTTCATTCATATTGTGGTCCTTATTCCCAAGAGGTAGATGGTTAGACTATAAAATTGTATTTAATTTATAATATATATTTTATATAAAAATAATTACATTATTTATGCATGTCACTGATAATGATATATATTTCTAGATATATTTGACTCAAAATATATAACATGTAAATAAATGCTGAATTCTTCATATTCCATTATTCTTATCAGTGTCCCAGAAACATTTATTTATTTTATATATATATATAAATATACTGTTGAATATGTTTAAAGAAAATATATATAGTAAGGTAGAATGTCAAGATGCATATTGTTATCTCATTGCCAAAGAGAAATAATCCTAATCTTTGAAAAGTTCTGAAATGCCTCTACCTGTATTTCCTCCTTTATTCCAAATAGGAGTTTTGAGTGCTGAGATACAGACATGAGCTAGCAATGCCAACGGGAGCTGGATGACAGGACCTGATGCGTAATGGATTGAACCTAAAGCATTGCATTCTGGATCGCCTCCATGAGCTTGAATTATGCATATTTACTAGCGTAGTTTAAGAGTCCCGGGACCCCTAGACCAGGAGCTCCCCAGAAGGGAGCCTCTGTCTGTTTCTGGTCAGCTTTGTATCCCTAGCACCGGTGGAGTGCCTGGTATTGGTATGGAACAGATCCACCATAAAGATTTGCTGAATAAAAGGTGTGAGGGGCCAGGTGCGGTGGCTCACGCCTGTGATCCCAGCAATTTTGGAGGCTGAGGTGGGTGGATCAGCTGAGATGGGGAGTTCGAGACCAGCCTGACCAACATGGAGAAACCCGGTCTCTACTAAAAATAAAAAATTAGCCAAGCATGGTGGCACATGTCTGTAATCCCAGCTACTCTGGAGGCTGAGGCAGGAGAATTGCTTGAACCCGAGAGGCAGAGTTTGTGGTGAGCTAAGATCGTGCCATTGCACTCCAGACTGGACAACAAGAGCAAAATTCTGCCTCAAAAAAAAAAAAATGTAGGAGGAACTTCTTTTCTGGAACTAAGCATGAGTAAGCAATGAGCATCCCGAGGGAAAAACTTGCACTAAGGCAAGGAAGCCAAAGCATGAAAGTTTGTCCCAGTCATTGACTCTGGGGGAACCAGAGTCAATGCGTACAAATGCGGGGTCCTGCATAGAGTCCACCACTCAGATGCCCCTCTGGCACAGTCCTGGAGGGAGCCCCTTAAGCAAGGCCATGAGGACTGATTCCACTAACATGCCCTGGACGGCATCAAGAGCACCTGGTATCACAGGCTGGGGAACTGTGTAGCTCAACAGTCAGAGAGGACGTACTGTGACATCGGGCCCCATAGAGGGTGCCAGCATAGTCTGGCATGGCACAGTCCACAGTGCTTGGGCAGACAGTTGGCACCAACAGCAGCAGCAGTGTTTCGAAGCATCCCAGAGACCACCCAGGCACCAGTAGCATCAGGGGTCACCATGCAGGGGGCAGAAAGGGCATGTATTAGTCCATTTTACACTGCTGATAAAGACATACCCAAGAGTGGGAAGAAAAGGAGTTTTAATTGGACTTATAGTTCCACGTGGCTGGGAGGTCTCACTATCATGGTGGAGGGCGAAAGGCATGCACTTCTTACATGGCGGTGGCAAAGAGCATGAGGAAGATGCAAAAGCGGAAACACCTGATAAACCTGTCAGATCTCAAGAGACTTATTCAATATCATGAGAATAGCTTGGAAAAACCTGGCCCCCATGATTCAGTTACCACCCCCTGGGTCCCTCCCACAACACATGGGGATTCTGGGAGATACAATTCAAGTTGAGATTTGGGTGGTGGCACAGCCACACCATATCAGGGCAGACGTGTGATTTCAAGAAGATTTTGTCTGTGATCTCATAGGAAGAAGCCCAGAGAACGCTCCAATCCACCCACCTTCCCACCTATGTACATCCAGAAATAGAAGGACTTAGGGTCCCCAAATAGCAAATGGAAGCAGAGCATGAGAAAAGTGGTGTTCTTCTAGGTAGGATCTTACTATTAGTATACACACAATATCAACAACAAATGATCAAGGACATCAGCTGAGCCAGTGGCTCATGCTTGTAATCCCAGCACTTTGGGAAACTGAGGCAGGAGGATAACTTGAGCCCAAGGAGGTTGAGGCTACAGTGCACTGTGATCGCTCCACTGGCCTCCAGCGTGACAAGAGGATGAGACATTGTCTCAAGAAATAGAGGAGAAAAAGAACATCTACACATTATGCAGGTGATCAGCTCTCTTTGACTTGAGACAGGAAAATGTAAACATTAAAAATCGGTGACCTATGCCTTTAATTTCAAACTGGGTCCATAAACTTTTCTTGGTTCATAATTATAAGGAACACAAGACTTGGTATTTATAAAGTAACACATGCTGATTTCTTTTATTTCCTTGTTTCTATGAGTCTCCCGACATATTTATTTCCAAAGTATTCTGCGAATTGCAAGTGTCTCATTTTATATACTAAAATTACTCACAATTCTTTTGCCCACTTAGGGAAAAAAAAAATTTAATGTCAAATTGTTAAAATCATATAAAGCTGTCAAAATCAAAGGGCGCCTTCACTGAAATTTTGATAGCACCTGACATTCTATGTCTGCTGGCATCCGGCTCACTCCAGGACAGTTTTTGGCTCAATCTCATGGGTCTAATCCAGACAGCTGGCACTTCATTAGAAGACATAAATCAGAAATTCTACCCCTCTCTTACCCCAGTCTAGTAGATGGCCACTTATTTCTTGAGAAGCGGAAAAAAATCCTAGAACTAACACACTTTCCTGAAACTTCCTTCTTCTAAATAGCAAAGGGAGGGTAGGAAAGGAAATACCCCCCTTTTAGGCCCTGAACACAGTGTTCCTCATACTCACCCCAAAACACATTGCAAAACAACACATTGTGGACACCCAGCTCACACTCTGGGCTCATCTTGTATAATAAGCTATTTCTTAAAAAGAACCAAAGAGGAACTCAAAATGCCATTCATTTTATTCAGAAAAAAAAAAAAGCTGCACCCTTCTTCCTTTTAAGCTCTATGACATCTCTTACATGCTATTTGGGTTAAATGTCATGAGTTACATTTCAAGGAAATTAGGAAAGCCAGTTCCTTTACAAATTTGGATTGGCCTATACTTGGATTGGCCTCTCTGCTTTTAACTTGATATTTATTATAGCTCCTAGTACTTCTTGTAGTTAAGGGTTCTCAGAGTGGACATCAGAATCGATAGAGCTTTAAAACATTACAGATACCAAGTTCTGTCTTCCAGCCTGTTGATGGGTAGGTAGAGCTCACGATAGGTACTGTGAAGACACTCTGATGATCTCTCGTGGAGACCCATGGCTAACAGTCTCTGTATTTGTGATAACAGGTGGCCGCCAATTCACTGGCAATAGTTTAGACGTTCAGTAAAAATTATCATTGGCATTCATTTTCAGAAATTATATTTTGGTAAGTCAATACCAAGAAGAAATAACTCAGAAAGAAACAGTTCCTTTTCCTTCTTCCTTCCTGCTCTGCAAACTCCCAAACCTGGGTCAGTCCTAACATTTCTTTCTTTTTGACATGGAAGGCCCAGATTTCTGAGCCTCAGTGAGGAAAAAAAAAATCACATAATCTGGATCGGCTACAGAGCAAATTCCTGGTGCCATTTTCTGTGCACACTGAACATTGCTCACCCATCCGTCTCCTGGTCCCTAACCTGCTTCGTCTCCATTCCCACAGCAGTTACCCCAGAGCTTCCTCATTCTCTTGGGCCCTCTCCCCTCCATCCATCTCCACTGTTTTCAGCAGAAAATTTGCTTCCTATTTCATGAAGAAATTGGGGTGTAAATTGCCCTTGCTTGCTTTCTCCCATCCACTCCTATTATTTTCACAATTGTAAATCACCTGGGGAGTTTTAAAAATTAGTAGTGCCTGGGCCTCGTTCCAAAAAATGACGATTTCATTAACCAGGGTGCACCTTGGGCGTCAAAAACTTCCTTCGTTGATTTTAATGTACAGCCAAGGGTGAGATGCACTGCTCCCAATGAGAGATGTAAAGCAGGGTCACTCAATGACGTTTCCTTTTTTAAAATCTAAATATGATTAATCCCATCCCCAGAGATCCAGATTCAGTTCATCTGGGGCAGCTGTTCTTGCCACTGATATTTTTAAAGCACTCTATTAAGTGCCTTTTATATGCTGGAAACACCAGAGGAAACAGAAGAGAGACAGAAGTCTGAAAACTCTGCCAGCTCAGGTAAATAAACATGTTGATGATCATGTCAAATTTATTGGTTATTTATAAATTAACCAGTTTGTACCCTATAGAGAATTCAACTTTTCTTCCTTAAACATTTAAATGTACACAGCTTTGGGAAAATAATTGGTAAATAATTTTCACCTTCAGTGAAAAAAAACTTTTTAAGCTAACTACACCCTACAGAAATACTGATAGCTTGGATGATGTCAAAATTTAAAATTCTTTATATTAAAAACACCATAGTAAAAATAAAAGGGAAATGAGAACCCTGAAACATACATTACACCTATGACAGGCAAAACCTAAGATCCTTACTATTTATAGAACATATGAATTAGTAGAAAAATGAAAGGAAGAAGAATGGGCATGCCAACAGAAAAGCAGATCAAGGACCTAAATACAGGGTTTTTAAAAAATACAAATAGCCAATAAACCTATAAGAGATGGCAAACACAACTGCTCTTTAAAAAGCAAATTACAAAGGCGCTAAGGTACTATTTTGCCTATGATACTATTTTGGAAGAGAGGAAATGGAATAAATTTCCAGTGTTGCAAGTTTGTAAGGTTAAGGAGAAACATTTCCTTGCATTGCTGTTTAGAGGGTAAGTTCTTTAGAGGGAGCAATTTAACTACACATATCAAAAACCTTAAACTCTTGCATGGACTTTGAGTCAGAAGTTCTGCATCTTAGCATTTGACCTAAGGAAATAATCATCTATGCTGCTGAGGTGCCTGCAGGCACTGACTCAAGTTTCTGGTATTAAAAGACCACACAGAAGGTGCTGGACAAGGGCCACTGGGAGCAGATTTATTTGAAAACCTTACCCTGCCAACATCATGCCCGGCACCTCTCACTGATATGATAGTGGAAACTGCCTCCTTTGCAGAGCACTGAGGTTTTCCACCCAAATAGCCTGCTGACCTCACCTCTACCAGCCGTCTCTGACCATTCCGCTCTCTCTAATGCAGCCAAACCCCTCTTGCCACACCACACGGTACATAAGATCCCTTGATGGGCCCCTCTGTATTCCCAGCATGTGCAGCCAGTCCCTGGTAGTCATTTTCTTCTGGCAGCGTTCTTGCTGAGGAGTCTGGGCATGAGCAGGTGCTCCAGGTCTTCTGAGGACACTCTGCAATCATCATCCTGATACCATTCGGCTCCCATCCAGTGGTATTTAACTCCCTCCATCCCCGGCTTCTGTTTTGTCAGTCACCTCACTGAGAGATTTCTGACTCCCGCTCACAGCACAGGGCCCTTTAAACACAACCCACCTGCACTGCGCATGGACACGTGCTTTAACCTTGACTCGTCTGCCCTGCCCAACTCAAAAGCACATCACCATACTCCTTCTATCCATATCCTTGCCCTTCTCAACCCTTTTACTTCCAAATGAGACTCATCGCAACAGGGCTTATCATGGTTGAAAACAAATCTAGTTGCTTAACAGCTGGGGATCTGCTAGATATATTATCATGGTTCATTAACATAATGTAATATAATTTGACCAATAACATCTTCTGCAAAGTAGAATATGTAATAATGAGGCCGGGCGAGGTGGTTCACATCTGTAATCCTAGCACTTTGGGAGGCCGAGGCAAGTGGATCATGTGAGGTCAGGAGTTCGAAACCAGCCTGGCCAACATGGTGAAACTCCATCTCTACTGAAAATACAAAAATTAGCCAGACGTCGTGGTGCATGGCTGTAGTCCCAGCTACGCAGGAGGCTGAGGCATGAGAATCACTTAAGCTCAGGAGGCAGAGGTTGCAGTGAGCAGAGATGGTGCCACTGCACTCCAGCCTAGGCAACAGAGCAAGATTCTCTCAAAGCAAAACAAAAAGAAGATGTAATAATGAGAATGATGCCCACCATACACTAAGAGAAAGAGTTACAGAATAGGTTTTCTTAAGGATGAATGTACATCAAGATGCTATCCAGTTATACATTTCTAGTTTGTAGGATTATGATTGGTTTACATTTTCTTTTTTGTTTCTCTCTGCTTTATAACTTTTAAAAATGAGTGTGTGTTCTTTTGGAAAAACAAAATATTAGAAAGAAAAAACTCAATATGGCATGTTAAAAGGGTTATCTGTTTTTCAAAGGTGTTGAGCCTCCAGCCAGTGTGTACCCCACCAAGATGGGTCACTCTGCCTACAAAGCTGAAATTGCCCAGGGTGGCAGCAGCAGTCACAAGACCTTAGAAAAGGGCTCACTTTGCCTCTAGGTGGTGCAAAGTCATGATTCCCAGGCAGCAAGGCCTGGAGAGAGAGTTGGCAACCTATCTATCTCTCCATAGAAGTGGGAGGGCCCTAGAAACACGTACAGTTACAATGCTAAATGAAGCCCAAGATTAATGATTTGTAAACATTTAGCAGACAAACCTTTTTTTACCCCAAATGGAATCATATAAAACATCAATTCTTAAACACAAAAATTTTGTTGATCATGATGAAGCAAGACTCAAGGCATCTACAGACCCTCAATTCAGCTCTCTCTTCTCCCCAACACACATACACACACACACACACACACACATACACACACACACACACACACATTTTCTTTTTTCTTTTCTTTTTTTTTTTTTTTGAGATGGAGTCTCACTCTGTTGCCCAGGCTAGAGTGCAATGGTGCCATCTTGGCTCACTACAGCCTCCTCCTCTGAGTTCAAGCGATTCTTCTGCCTCAGCCTCCCCCCAACCCCCTGCCCACCCACAGTAGCTGGCACTACAGGCACCCACCACCATGGTCGGCTAATTTTAGTATTTTTAGTAGAGACAGGGTTTCGCCATGTTGGCTAGGCTGGTTTCAAACTCCTGACCTCAGGTGATCCACCTGCCTCAGCCTTCCAAAGTGCTAGGATTACAGGAGTGAGCCACTGCCCCCAGCCGCATGCAGATTTTCACAGTCGCTCTGGAAGTAGCATTGTAAGTTTCTTAAATGACAATTTAATCAACAGCAGTTGGTTTTAAGAAGGCAACTTACATCCCATCACCAGGTTTGTTAATTCAAGGTATGAAATCCAGCCAAGCTTATTTTTGACATAAGAGTTGAGAAAAATTACTTAGGCAGATAGTGACGGTATGGGATGAAAAGCAGCCCCAAATCATTTTCTTTTCTAACAAACAGCAGCCTGTAAAATCGAGCTGCAGACAAAGACAAGGTGAATGCTGGCAGCTGTGCCAATAGGAAAAGGCTACCTGGGACTAGGAATGGTCAACATGGCAGCTCCATGTTCACTTCTCTTTGCCAGCCACGTGTACAGTGAGGAGCAGACAACACAGCACTGGCCAAGTGGAAAGCATATTTGCGTAATAAGATTAGGGTGGGGTGGCCAGCCTTCCCCCAAGTGCTATGTCAATATCACAAATGGTCCAACCAATCAGTGGGCCCTATGTAAATTAGATACCACCTCCTCAAGCCTGTCTATAAAATCCAGTGCTCTCTGCCACGGGTCAGAATTCCCATTTGGGAGCCTCTCTCTCAAAAGAGTAAAAGCTGTTCTCCTTTCTTTTTCTTTGGTCTATTAAACCTCCGCTCCTAAACTCACTCCTTGTGTGTCCACGACCTTAATCTTCTTGGCATGAGATGATGGACCTCAGGTATGTAGCCCAGACGACCACGCTGCTTCATTTTGACTTCCCAAACATGACCATTTGCTGCATACACACCTGAGTTCTAAAGGCCCAAACTTTCTTCTATGTCGAAAGCTTTCTTTATCGTGTCTGCCTACAAAATCCTGCAAATCCAAGATCTTCCCTCTAGTCTTTTCTTCCCTGCAACAACTTAGATAAAATGAAGTTTTCCTTCATCTGTAACGGGGTGTCTGGACTGAGCTACAAGTCCTATTCGAGTCTTGAAGGTAGGACTGAAAACTCCCTCCCTATTCCTGGACACTTTCATGGGTCTGTGCACCCACTGGTTTTGATGGGGGTTAAGGAATCTAGGCGGTGACAGGGAGAGAACTCTAATGGTGGCCAGGATTGAGGTTCGGGCAATAGAACTAAGCCTGATTTGAGGACCTGAGACCCGCATGGAGAAAAGCTGCCTCAAAGAAGGAGTCTGGCTCTTGCTACATTCAGCCACAAGGTTTACAGGTGGGAGGGGAAGTGGTGGCTTCCAGGCAAGCAGAATGGCCATTACTTGAAATCACTGAAGCCCAGCTAATCTGTGGGTACATATATACTCTAAGGGCTAAAAGTCTGCTGTTTCCAAGCAAAACCAGCTATTCCAGTACTCTGTTTGACACATCTTTAGAAAACTAGAACTCAGTGTCAGGAAGCCAAGATTCCAACTAACAGAAGAAATAAGTCAATCTAAAGCATGAGTGACACATCCAACAATATCTTAGATGGAAGCAGTAGCAGCACCCACAGCATTTAGATTAGACCCAGGCAGGAGTGGTAGAAAATAGCATGCCGAGGGGTTTGCACACGAGAGTGAGAAGCTGAGCACAAAGCAGATGCAGTGGGGTAGTTAGCAGTCTGGACCAACAAATAAGGGCACAGGAGGCCCATCGTGGGTCTGGTTTAAAATGGGAGCAGCGTCTGGGTGTGGCAGCTCATGCCTGTAAACCCAGAACTTTGGGAGGCTGAGGCGGAAGGATCACTTGAGGTCAGGAATTTGAGACCAGCCTGGCCAACATGGCAAAACCCCATCTCTACTAAAACTACAAAAATTAGCCAGGCATGGTGGTGCCCTCCTGTAATCCCAGCTACTCAGGAGGCTGAGGCAGGAGGATCATTTGAGCTCAGGAGGCAAAGACTGCAGTGAGTCAAGATCATACCACTGCACTCCAGCCTGGGCACCAGAGCAAGACTCCATCTCAAAAAAAATCAATCAATCAATTAATTAAACAGAAGCAGAAACAAGATGGGTGAAGAAGAGGAGATAGAGGTCTATTATTAATAGGCTGAGGTTTAGTAAGCAAAATTCAGATGGAAATGTTAAGATGCACTCCTTTGCACCCACAAGGTATCCTTTGTTTTCCTGTTGTTTGTGCATGTGACTAGGGATTGCCATTCCTAGGTACCACGTACATCTGTGAGATTGCCGTGCTGCAGAGATCCACACATCAGAAAAATACTCCCATGTGAGGCTCAACTTCCAGGAAACAAAGCACTTAAAAGCTGTTGCATGGTCATTACTTGATACTGAGGAATTTCCTCTGATAACAGGAAGTTATAGAAAGGATTCCTTGGTCCAGGGAAGGCTGCTTTAAGCCTAAGCATATTTGAACTGTAGAATAACTTTTATTTAAAAATTTTGGAAAAGGAAAAGCTACACAAAGATAAAAGTTTCATAGCTTGGAATGAAGATGGTTAGGAAGTTGTAGGAGTGTTCATAAATCCAAGCATTGTAGATGATGTTAGTTTCTTCTAACATAACGTCCAAACTGCTGCTAGCTAACAGACATGTATGCATTTCAAACTACGTGGATAGAGCACAGAACATACTCACTTTTCCCACATTTCCTAAAGAGAGCCAAATTATTCTAGATGTTGTTCATCACCTGCCACTACTCAACTTATTTTATTTACAAGTACCACCTGTAGTGAAACCATATTTATGGCATACTTGCTTAGGTTCAGATTTATGTGTTTAAGATTTACATGTTAATGTAGTTATAAATTAATTCATATTCCAAGGAATAAATGAAAAAATCTCCTGGATTCAAAGTTTACATAATTTATATCATTAATTTCATGTTAAAATGAGTGAAAGAGACCATTTGCATTCAAGATTTGAATAAAAATTAAATGCATGTATCATTCATATTTACAAAGACATTTCAAATGACTGCTAGATTTTTTAAGCGTGAATTTATTACATGGTGGAACTATCAAATCAGACACTAATCTTCCTAAATTTGGGCAGAGAACAGCTCAAGAAGGAGGCTCTTCAAGTGAGAAGCAGTTGTACAAAATGTTCTAGAGTCTTCTCCAGATCTACTTATTCTTTAGATGTCTTATTTCAGTTCTGTGTCATTATTAAAATTGTGGATATAAGTAATATTCCCCTTTAAAAATCCAACTCACAGCCGGGCATGGTGGCTCACACCTGTAATCCCAGCACTTTGGGAGGCCAAGGCAGGTGGATCACCTAAGGTCAGGAGTTCGAGACCATCCTGGCCAACATGATGAACCCCATCTCCACTAAAAATACAAAAATTAACCAGGCACAGTGGTGCATGCCTGCAATCCCAGCTACTCAGGAGGCTGAGGCAGGAGAATTGCTTGAACCCGAGAGTGTAGCTTGCAGTGAGCAGAGGCCGCGCCACCACGTTCCAACCTGGGTGACAGAGCAAGACTCTGCCCCCTAAAAAAAAAAAAAAAAAAAAAAAAAAATCCAACTCATCACTAACAAAAATAAAATGCCATTAACTTATTCCCAAAAAGATACATGCACCTTTCTTTTTAAAGAAGACTTTTTAACTTAGACAGGAAATTTATATTAATATGGAAAATACAGAATCATCAGGAACCGTCCAATTTAAAGCTGGGTGCAGCCATGCATATCTATAATCCCAGCTACTCAGGAGGCTGATGCAGGAGGATCTCCTGAGCTCAGGAGCTCTAGATCAGCCTAGGTAACATAGCAAGACCTCAGCTCAAATAGAAAAATATCAAGTTTAAGAATAGATCTGCATTTTTTTTAAGACAGTCTTGTTCCGTCACCCAGGCTGGAGTGCAGTGGCGAGATCTTGGCTCACTGCAGCCTCTGCCTCCCGGATTCAAGGAATTCCCTGCCTCAGCCTCCTCAGTAGCTGGGATTACAGGCATCTGCTACCACGCCTGGCTAATTTTTGGACTTTGAGTAGAGACAGGGTTTCACCATGTTGGTCAGGCTGATCTTGAACTCCTGATCTCATGATCCACCCACCTCGGTCTCCCAAAGTGCTGGGATTACAGGCATAAGCCACCGTGCCCAGCCATACGTTTGCATTTTTAAGGAATCTAGAGATATGGCAAAGAATTTGGAGATTCCCAGTTCTCCTGAGTTAAGGCAAATACACTTGACTTTGGAGGGCAGGTGTGACTTGGGTGTGCCTTCTGCTCAACAGATGACCCTGGCTGCCATCTTATCTACCTACATATCACCTGTGTTATGTTAGACATAAGAGACTGTCATCTTCCACCCAAGGATGAAGTACAAAGCGACAGGCTCAGATTTTCCAATTTCCAAGTGGCCTCCAACTCAGTTTTCCTTTCCTTCTGAGCTGGCAAGAGTGACTGGAAGACACCGGTACCTGACCCATAAATGATTGACGGGCACCTGTGGTGACCCCCATCACTCTGAAGCTGTTTCCTGAGGCTCACTTAGTTGACTGCATTCACTGCATCAGAAAACAATCTGACAAACCTTAACCATTTCAAATGCACATGACAATATCTTAGCCACACAGTAACTAGCATACCAATATTGCCAAATAAACACAGATACTACTGCATGAAATTTAATGAAAGTTGGAGGAATTTATGTATGACTAAATAAATAAAACATTCCATTAACAAAATACCCTTTTCTAAGGGCCAACCTGTATTTAGTTTCAAGGCATCACTTTGGAGGAAATGTGGCATATCTTGTTGGGTTTTCTTTAAATTTTATTTTTTATAGGAATGGTGTCTTGCTATGTTGCTCAGACTGGTCTTAAACTCCTGAACCCATGCTATCTTCCCATCCTGGGCTCCAAATGTGCTGGGATTACAGACCTGAGCCACCACACCCAGCCATATCTTGGTTTTATTAATGTGATCTTTGGCATATTTTTATAATTCATAAATTAAAACACATGATTATCTAGGACACAACTACTGCAGTCATATTAATTCCTGTAGTAAAAGTCTCAAAACTAAGCTTTTTATTAATGCATTTAAACATAAGGTTTAAGAGATTTCCTAGAAAAATATAGATCTATAATAATTTACTAGAATACTTTCTTGCTGGAATACATATTAAGGTTTTGGTATTAACTATTTGATAATTTTTAATTTATCAGTACTACCAAAATGCATATAGGAAACAAAAATAGCTATCTAGCTATCAAGGTAGGTTTAAAAATAATTATATTTAGATATCTTCATTTGCAATCTTCATCAGTAATGTTAGCCCTAAGAAAAGGTATCATTAAACCTGTTGTCAGATAACAGAGTGGCAGAAAGGTAAAATATATATCAAACTTTAAAAAATATTTATATTTAAAAGAACACTTACTCTTTTGATACCCTCTAAGAGGATATATCCTGAGTTTTTCAATAATATCAATTATGATCAGGGATGACAGAACCAGAGATACCGGCAGGTCAGGTAACATATCAGGTAAGACATCAGAGGACCCATTAATGCTCTTTTGAACCTGTTTAGAGAAAACCGTTTAGAAGCATTAAATTATAATTTAATTCAAATGAATTCAACAGTCTGAATGCAGCACTAAATTAATTATAATTACATTTACTCAAAAACTAGAAGGTTTTGAGCTTGTCAGGCTTTAAACTCCAAAAGGTTTCGAACCATTTCTAAAGCTGTCATAAGGAATCATATCAATGGAAGCATATTTTCAGTTAAAGACAGGCTTTGGTAAATGCATGCAGAAATATAGTTGTGGACTGGGTGTAATATTGAAGGGGTAACTCCTTCCAACTCTACTGCTGTGCAGAACTTCTAAGAATCCAGCCTCAAAGAGCTAGGGGGACAAATATTAACATTTAGGGTCTTCCAAGAAGGCAGAACTCAGATAATTCCAGCTAGACTTCGGAACACTTCCTTCATCTATCTGCTTAAAGTATTTACAAAAAGCTGTGGCAAACCAGGTGCAGTGGTTCACACCTATAATCCCAGCACTTTTGGAGGCCAAGGTGGGAGGATTACTTGAGCCCAGGAGCTCACACCAACCTGGGCAACAACACCAGAACCCATGTCTACAAAAAATTAAAAAATTAGCTGGGTGTGGTGGCTCACAGCTTTGGTTCCAGCTACTCAGGATGCTGAGGTGGGAGGATCACTTGAGCCCAGGAGCTCGAGGCTGCAATGAGTCAAGATTGTGACACTGCACTCTAGCTTGGGTGACAGAGCAAGACCCTGCTCCACCAAAAAACAGAAACAAAACAACAATAACAAAAAACTATGGTAAGCACTGTATTAATGGTGAAATATTGAAAGTTTTCCCTCTGAAAGCAGGAATGAAACAAAGATGCCACCGTGACAATTTCTGTTCAGCATTGTCCATTGTCCTGGAGGTCTTAGCCAGGGTACTGAGCCAGAGAAAGAAATTAACAGTGTAGGCTGGGTACCGTGGCTCACATCTGTAATCCCAGCACCCTGGGAAGCCAAGGTGGGTGGATCACCTGAGGTCAGGAGTTCGAGACCAGCCTGGCCAACATGGTGAAACTCTGCCTCAAAAAAAAAAAAAAAAAAACCTTGCCAGGCATGGTGGCACATGCCAGTAATCCCAGTTATTTAGGATGCTGAGGCAGGAGAATCACGTGAACCCAGGAGGCAGAGGTTGTAGTGAGCTCAGATCATGCCATTGCACTCCAGCCTGGGCCACAGAGCAAGACTCCATCTCAAAAATAAAAATAACAGTGTAAATATTGGAAAGAAGAAAAACAAAATACAATTATTCATAAGCTATTTAATTGCACATAGAGAAAATCTCCCCCAAATGGATAGATTATTTCTAAATACCAAAGACAAAAGAGTTCAAATATGTGAAATTTTTTTAAATGATGCTATTCAATGCAACTTCAATCAATATTCTAACTTTTTGTGGAAAAGGACAGGCTGATACTAAAATTTAAATGGAAATGCAAAAGGCAGGAAATTCTAGAAGAAACAGAACAAGCTAGGAAGATTTACTCTTCTGGATATAAAGAACCAGTATAAAGCTGCAATAACTAAGACAGTGTGGTGTTGGCATAGGAATTATGGATACCAGCACTTGATTTATAACAAAGGTGGCACAGCAGAGAAATGCGGGAAGGACAGACCAATAAATGGTGCTCGATCCATTTAATATTATACTGGGAAAAAATTAACTCACTGCTACAGAACATATACAAAAATCATTTCCAGATGTATCGTGAATCTAAAAAACAATGAAGAAACAATATAGCCTTCAAAATATAATCAGGAGGTGGGGAATGGTGACTCACATCTACAATCCCAGCACTTTGGGAAGCCAAGGCAGGTGAATCACTTGAGGTCAGGAGTTTGAGACCAACCTAGCCAACATGGTGAAACCCAGTCTCTATTAAAAATACAAAAATTAGCCAGGTGTGGTGGCACACGTCTGTGGTCCAAGCTACTTGGGGGGCTGAGAGGGGAGAATAACTTGAACCCAGGAGGTGGAGGAGGTTGCAGTGGGCAGAGATCGCACCACAGCATTCAGCCTGAGTGATAGGGCAACACTCCATCTCAAAAAAAATATATATATATACATACATATATATATATATATATATATATACACACACACACACACACACACGTACACACACATATGTATATGTATATATGTGTGTATATATATGTGTGTGTATATATATATACATATACATGTATATATATTTGTATTGTGTATATATGTGTGTGTGTATATATATATACACACACATACATATATACATATATATGTGTGTGTGTATATATATATATATATTTTTTTTGAGACGGAGTTTCGCTCTTGCTACCCAGACTGGAGTGCAATGGCGCGATCTCGGCTCACCGCAACCTCCGCCTCCTGGGTTCAGGCAATTCTCCTGCTTCAGCCTACCCAGCAGCTGGGATTACAGGCATGCGCCACCATGCCCAGCTAATTTTCTGTATTTTTACTAGAGACGGGGTTTCACCATGTTGACCAGGATGGCCTCGATCTCTTGACCTCGTGATCCACCCGCCTCGGCCTCCCAAAGTCCTGGGATTACAGGCTTGAGCCACCGCGCCCGGCCCATATATGTGTGTATATATATATACACATATATATACACAATACAAATGTGAGTATATATATATGTATATGTATACATACACATATGTACATATACATATATACACATATATATACACATATATACATACACATATATATACACACATTTGTTTTGTGTATATATATGTGTATGTATATATACACATACACACACATACATACATATACATATATATTTGTATTGTGTATATATGTATATGTATATTTAAAATATATATGTAATTTAAAATATAAATTTTAAAAATATATATGTATATGTATGTATATATGTATATGCATATATATGTGTATATATACGCATATACATATATATATATACATACATATACTTTTTTTTTTTAATATTTGGGGAAAGATTTTAAGATTTTGAAGTTCAGATTCACAATAAAAAAATCTTCTATAAGGGACCAGAAGCACTGTCCATAAAGAAAATAAATAGATAAATTGGACTATTTTTTTAAGAATTTCTTTTCATCAAAAATATATAAAAGAGTGAAGACAAATTACAGAGAGGAAAGATATTTGCAACACATATAATCAAAAGGAGTTTGTGTAATCTGAATATGAAAATAAGTCTTCCAAATAGATTTTTTTAAAATAAGCAACACAATAAAAAAAATGGGCACAACAAAAAGATGCTCAACCTTGGTAATTACTGGAGAAATGTAATTTAAACTACAAAGAGATTCAGAATCACACCCACCAGAAGAGCTGAAATAAAAAGACATGATGATGCTGGGCGTGGCGGCTCATGCCTATAATCTCAGCATTTTGGGAGGCCGAAGCGGGTGGATCGCTTAAGGTCAGGAGTTCAAGACCAGACCAGCCAATATGGTGAAATCCTGTCTGTACTAAAAATACAAAAATTATTGGGGCAGGGGGTGGACGTCTGTAATCCCAGCTGCTAGGGAGGCTGAGGCAAGAGAATTGCCTGAACCTGGAGGCAGAGGTTGCAGTGAGCAGAGATTGTACTTGCTACTACACTCCAGCCTGGGGAGCGAGACTCCATTCAAAAAAAAAAAAAAAAAAAAAGACACAATGCAAGCGGTGGTGAATGCTCCTTCTCTGCTGGTGAGTTCTATAGTGATGCTATAAAAATCAGTACAATCTGTTTGGAAAGCTGTTTGAGCTTATCTGTCACAATTCAACATTTCAAGATCTCATGATTCATCAGTTCTGCTCCTGCATATGTAACCAACAGAAATACGCACACACCAAAAGGCATCTTCGCAGATGTGCACAGCCACATTATTTGTAATTGCCGAAACTGGAAACAAGCAAGATGGCGACCAAGAGCAGAACATAAGTTAATTATGATCTTTTCATATAAGGAAATACTCTACGATGAAACTGAATGAGCTTCTGGTATTCAAAAAAACACGAACGACCCTCACAACCATATTTTAAATAAAAGAAGCCAGATATCATTTGATTTCTCCTTGGAAAAAGTTCAAAAACCAGACAAACTAGCCTGCAGTATCAGAAGTCAAGTAAGAAGTGACTTCTGGAAAGGAGGGAAAGGGAGTCATTAAAAGCAGCATGAAAAATAAAAAGAGCAAGCCATGGGTTGTTTTATACAAAAATAAAATACAATAAAGGAACATTGGTGTGGAGCTGGCCAAAGTTTCCTTCTTGACCTTGACCTGAACAATGTTTACCTGGGGGTTGCTTCGTGGTGTTCCATTGTTACTATACTTTTTATGTGTTATATATGTTATACTTTGGTGAAAATTAAATAAGAAAAAAAGGGAAGGGGAGGGGAGGGGAGGGGAAGGGAGTAACAGTGGATGAGACATCACAAAATAGAACCAAAAAGGGCTACGAAGCTCCAGATGTGCCATCAGTTTATTGCAGTAATGTTTCTTGAAAGGTTGTAAACAGAATTTTTACAGCTTTTGGGAACCTTCCAAATGATTTACAAGGTCTTTTGGAGGGGAAAAGACAGATCTAGATAGAAATATTCATCTGTTGCAGTTCATTTGATGCAAAGCACACCTGTATGATCTCCCAAAATTATTTCACGCATTCATATAGTGTCCTAATGTAGCATTTGTGATGGATTCTAGTAGCACCTATGATGCATTCTAACAACCATGTAATTTCTAATCTCATACATTACTCGGTACTGACCTGTCTCATAACACTTGTAATACTTGTTCTAATTGCCTGTTTATTTTTCTCTCTAATGTCAGAAAATTATATCAGAGACTCTGCCATGTTTCCTACGTCCCCTATCCCCTGTACCTAACAGTGCCTGGCCTGTAATATACACTTAGTGAATATTTGCTCCACATATAAGTGAAATATCATCACAAGGTAAATTAAGTCATTTAACTAAATTAAGTACGCTTTGGGGAAATTTAAATTATCTTTCACAGCACCTTGCAAATTAATAAGATTAGTGGGGCATTCTTCTCTGACCTTGTTGGATAATGAAGTGCTCATAGCCTGAATATTCCTGCCCTGTAGGTACCTATCCAAGACCTTTTGAAGCTATATTTGATCCAAACATAAACTCAACATTATTTTCAAATAAATAAAACATGCAAATTATTTATCAATGGACATCTTATCAAGGTGTTACAATATAAGTGGTCCTTCCCTTAGATCGTGTTGTATTCATTTGGAATTGGGGACGATCACAAAAAACATCAGGTTGACAGAAGAAACAAATACAAATCACCTTTCACATTTTTCACTTTTTAAATGTTCAAATTTCATTTCTGTCTCATACACACAAACACAAAAGTAATTTTTTAAAAATTGGCTATTAGACTTTCCTTCACAATCACAGAGGTAAAAATGATCTTAGTACTTTAAATAACATATATTGCAACCTGGAAGATTGGATTACATAAATGTCAAGAAATTTGTTGAGCATACTGCTCTATCAAATTTCAATAACAAGAAATTATAAAACTTCAGAACCGTGTAGCAGAAGAAATCAAAATTCCATACCTCAGTCACTGCTATGGAAAAGGTGAGGGAGGGCAGTGTGGTGAAGACCACACACATCATCAGAACAGGTCTCCTAGCAAAGGAGAAAAAATAAGCCAAAGCAATCATGGACAAGATCGACAGTTCCTCTTACATGTTGCTAACTTTGCAGTTCCTGTTCCATTCATCTACAGTTTTTCTAAGAAGCTGCTGCTTCCCTATTTCCATTTCCCAAATGTTTGAGTATGGCAAACAGGAACACATGCAGAAGCCAGAATGCTTCTTCTAGTACAAAGGAGTGAGAGATTTCCAAATAATTAGCAAACCACGAACTATTAAAAGCATCAAATCACAAGTCAAATGACATTCAACATTTTCATAATTTGTTAATTAAAATCCTACCCAAGAGGTCAGGCTATAGTGACAACTGAATAAATTAACAGCATGAATTTCAAGTTATATTATACCCCATGTTAGAAAATTTATTTTTCAAAAAGTACATTTAGAGATGATAAACTATTAGATACTGAAAGATCACTGAAAAACATTTAATTTTTTTTTTACTGGAACCAAAAAAATAACATACATACATAAAAATGACATAACTTTTCAAACTTGATTTTGGACCACTTCTTAAACCTTACATGATCAACCAATCAGATAGCTATTGATACATAATATGTATAAAATAGTATATTGTATGACTGATAAAATTTAAATGTATGTTTAGTCTCCTTAATTTCTGGGATGACAAAAGATACTTACTGAAAGGTTTTCTTCCAAGAAATATTTACCTCCTCTTTGATTTGTTAATATTATGTTAATTCCATTTATATAATTATGTTTTCTACATTCAATAATTTGTTGAATGCTTTCAAATTATTATTTCTCCACAGCCATAAAAAAGAATGAAATCTGTCCTTGGCAGCAACATGACTGTAGCTAGAGGCCATTATCCTAAATGAATTGACTCAGAAACAGAAAGCCAAATACTGTATGTTCTCTTATAAGCAGGAGCTAAACGTTGGGTACTCGTGGACATAAAGATGGGAACAGATACTGGGGACCATGACAGAGGGGAGGGTAGAAAGGGGCCAGAGTTGCAAAATTACCTATTAATCCCTGGATGTTGGGATTAATCACACCGCAGACCTTAGCATCATGCAACATACCAGTGCGACAAACGTGCACATGTACCCCCTGCATCTAAAATAAAGTTGAAATTATAAAGAATAAAATAATAATAAAACAATTTCTCTGTGATGCTGTCTTGCCTCCTCCATCCCAGCGCCATCTTAGAAGTCCTAGGTTTAAATGTAAATTAGAAGATGAGATTGCCCCTCTCTCATAGCCAGACGCAGTACAACCTGGCTAAGACTAGTTTGATGGAATTTTCAACTGGAAGTGTCTGTTTGTCTGAGCCTAGATCCACGTTCCTACAGCACTAAGTTCTCTAAGATTGGAACAAGCCACTCATAAAGTTCTCTTCTTCTCAACTTGACCTCTAAACAATGACAGTACCCCAGAGATTATTCCCGGGCCTGTTCTTTATCTATATGATCTTCCTGGATAATCTCATCCATTCCCATTGCTTCAAATACCACTCATTTGCCCAGGACTCTGCAATATATCCTGGTGTTTTTCCTGAACCCTGACTTGTCTACCCAACTGTTAGAGACTTCCACTTGGACGGCAAAGACGCAATTCAGACTTACCATGTCCGAAACAGAACCCAAGTCCTCCACCATACCTATTCCAGTCCATCATCTAATCCCGTCTGATTTACTGCCAAAGTCCATTTCAAATCCATTTTCTGTCAACACCATAGTTCATCCACTGTCACCTCTCGTCTGCCATATTCCCTAGCTGGTTTCCTGTTGGCACTTCTATTCTTGCCTAGCAACATTGTCTTCATGCTTTTTAAATGAAGTCATGCTTTTAAAATGTCAAACACATCATGTTACTGCTCCAGTGATGAGGAAGGGAAGGGGGTTATTGGTTAATGGGTACAGAGCTTTAGTTTTGTGAGATAAAAAGTCTCATGGATGATGGTGGCAATAGTTACACATTAATGTGAATGCACTTAATGCCACTGAACTGTACCTTAAAATGATTAAGATGGTAAATTTTACATTATGTGTATTTTATCACAATTTAAAAAATCTTTAATGGACACACAATGTGATTAGAATAAAATTGAAACTTATTACACTAGTCTACATGCTGTACATGATCTGGTTTCTCTTATTGCTCCTACTCTCCTACATACAGGCAGGCGCGCACACACACACACACACACACACACACACACACACACACACACACACGTGCATGAGTTGTATACACAGCCCTTATGACTATCGAAAAATCTGCTGATTCTCTGTTTACTGTTTGTCATCTTCCTCTTTCCTCGTCCCCCGAGGTAAGTTCTGTGGAAGCAGGGACCTTCACTGACTTGTTTGCTACTTTATTTCCAGCATCTCGAATAATGTTTCTGAATCATTTTTTGTGTGGTGAAACTTCTGAAGAATCTAGTGAACCCTATGAACGCTTCTCAGGACAACACTGCTAAATGAGTAAAATAACATACACAGATTTTTAGAAAATAAATCAATTATCTTGAAATTATCTGAAATGTTTTAATTACCCAAAATCTTTTTTTAAAGTTGAATACAGTTTACAGCTTTCTTTTTAAGAATTATGTAGTAATCCAAAGTCTTTTGAAAGTTTGATGTAACAATATATGTGTCTCTCTATGAACACATCATCTTGTTTTATTTTCTTTGGAGCAGGCCAGGCTTAGTGGCTGAAGCCTGTAATTCCAGCACTTTGGGAGGCTGAGGTGGGTGGATTACTTGAGCCCAGGAGTTTGAGACCAGCCTGGGCGACACAGCGAAACCTCATTTCTACAAAAAAAAAAAAAAAAAAATACAAAAATTAGCCAGGTGTGGTGGCATGTACCTGTAGTCACAGCTACTTTGGAGGCTAAGGCAAAAGAATCCCTTGAACCCCAGAAGACAGAGGTTGCAGCAAGCCAAGATCATGCCATTGCACTCCTGGGTGACAGAGCCAGACCCTGTCTCAAAAAAAAGGGGGAGAGTACTTGAGATCTACCAAAAATTGCAATCATTCATAATTTCAAGTTAGTGAAGATCATAAACCATATACTGAAGTCTCTCCTACAACTGTTGTGCGCTATGAAAAGGTCTGTGATATACGGTATAAAAAGCTGTATGTAATAAAGTTACAGGTCCTGCTAACACTACTGTGGTTTGTTACCAACATCCATATCAGGAAAGATTGGTAGTTTTCAAAGAGGTTAATGAAAGAAACGATGTAAATTATTTCTCATCTAAGTTCAAGAACTCCATGATGCTAGAGAATGTCCGACACATAGTAGGAATTCAATAAATACTAAATGAATGGACTCATTAGTAAATATATAACAACCCAAGTGTATGTTTTATTTAACTAGAAGATATGTTAACCTGTGTTTGAAAATCTTGACTTACTGCTAGGATATGCTTATAATTTTTTTTTTTTTTTTTTTTGAGACAGAGTCTCACTCTTTTGCCCAGGCTGGAGTGCAATGACGCAATCTTGGCTCACTGCAACCTCCGCCTCCTGGGTCCAAGTGATTTTCCTGCCTCAGCCTCCTGAGTAGTGGGATTACAGGTGCACACCATCACACCTGGCTAATTTTTGTATTTTTAGTAGAGACGGGATTTCACCATGTTGGTCAGGCTGGTCTTGATCCACCTGCCTTGGCCTCCCAAAGTGCTGGGATTACAGGTGTGAGCTGCTGCACTGGTTGGAAATGCTTATAATTTATTGAGTATCATGGATCAAATGGTATCTCCAAAAAAAGATATGTTGAAATCCCAAACCCCAGTACTTCAGAATGTGATCTTATTTGGAAATAAGATCTTTACAGAGATAATCAAGTTAAAATAAGATCATTAAGGTGGGTCCTAATCCAATATGACTGGTGTTCTTATACAAATGGAGAAATTTGGTGACAGAGTTGCAGAGAGGGAAGACTATGTGAAGAAACCTAGGAAGCATACCATGTGATAAAGGCAAAAATCCAAGTGATACATTTACAAGCCAAGGAACCATCAAAGATTGCCAAAAAACAACCAGAAGCAAGGAGAAAGACATGGAACAAATTCTCTCTTATATCCATTTGAAGGAACAAATCCTGCTATCTTGATCTCTGTGTTTTCACCCCTGGAGCTTTGAGGCAATAAATTTATGTTGCTTAAGCCATCCAGTCGTTAGTGCTTCGTTATGGAATTTCTAGGAAACTTAACACTGATTTTGTGATTGGACTGTGGAATGCTGCTGTAACAAACACCTATAAATGTAGAAGTGGTTTTGGAATTGAGTGATGAGTAGAAACTGAGAGAGTTGTGAGAGGTATGACAGAAAAACCCTAGATTGCCTTGAAGAGACTGTTGGTAGAAACACAGGTGTTAAAGGAGATTCTAGTGAGGGCTCAGAAAGAAAAGAGGAAGGTTATGGAGAAAGCTTTCAGCACCTTAGAGAATAGATATATTGTTATGAACAGAGTATTGCTAGAGAGATGAATCCTAGGATGCTTCTGGTGACGTTTAAGATGGAAATGAGGAAAACATTATAGGAAACTGGAGAAAAGGTGATCCTTTCTATGAAATGACAGAAAATTTGGCTGTACTGTGTTCTATTGGATACAAAGTAGAACTTGTAAGTAATAAACTCAGATATTTAGCTGAAGCTGTTTCTAAGAAAAGTGTTGAAGGCACAGTCTGCTGCTATTTATAATAAAATGTGAGTGAAGGAAGAGAGATAAATTGAAACAGAAACTTTTAAGCCAGAAGGAACTAGAACTTGAAAATTTGGCAAATTCTCAGGCTATCCATATTGCAAATGATAAGAAAGCATGTTCAGAAGAGAACACCAAGGCTATGGTTTGTGAATCCAGCCAACCATCTCAGCAGAAACACTGCTGGCTTGGACTGAAGGTGACAGAGTTAAGACGGAATGAAGAAATGCTGTTGTACTTCTAGGACTTTAGGGAGGAAATGGGCTGATAGACCTATTTGGCTGCAAATGTGTTATCTTTTGAAAAAGGGAAAAATGACTTTGATAGTTGTTCCAAAGCCAGGAGGGCTTGTGGCTGCAAACACAACCCCAGAGGTGCCCATCATGAATCCACAGGGCAGAGCCATGACCATCCAAGGCTGAGGGGTTGGGGCTGCTACTCTCATAGGCCCGGATCATGAGCCCAGAGGAATCAGTATCAAGACACAAAGGATTATTTTTAAACCTTAAAAGCCAGTGGGATTTTCCTTCCTAGCTTTTGAACTCTCGAGGGACCCACGACTCCTCTTTCCCTTCCAATTTCTCCCTTTCACAATGGTAAAGTCTATGCTGCCCCACCATTGTATGCGAGAAGCAAGTAACTGTTTGTCTGGCTTCGCAGGTTTGCAGATGGAAAGAAACTCCACCCCAGGAGGAATCATATCCGAAGTCTCACTTGTAACTTGTTTGGATGATTTTGAGGGAAGGTTTTGGGATTTCGAGTTGATGTGTAGCTGAGATTTGGGAATTAGAGTTGATGCTGGGACAATTAGGACTTTTGGAGATGTTGAGATGAATGAGTCTATTTTGCACACCAAAAGAACATGAATTTTGGGGGGTCAGAGAGTGAAATGCCATGGGTTGAATTGGATATCCCAAAACAGACATGTTTAAGTCCCAACCCCCAGTACCTCAAAATGTGACCTTATTTGTAAATACGGTCTTTTTTTTTTTTTTTTTTTGAGACAGAGTTTGCTCTGTTGCCCAGGCTGGAGTACAATGGCATGATCTTGGCTCACTGCAACCTCTGCCTCCCAGGTTCAAGAGATTCTCCTTCCTCAGTCTCCTGAGCTGGGATTATGGGTGCTTGCCACCATGCCTGGCTAAGTTTTTTTCTTTTTATTTATTTTTTAGTAGAGATGGGGTTTCACCATGTTGGTCAGACTGGTCTTGAACTCCTGACCTCAGGTGATTCACCTGCCTCAGCCTCCCAAAGTACTGGGATTACAGGTGTGAGCCACCATACCCGGTGTCAAAAGGGTCTTTATGGAGGTCATCAAGTGAAAATGGGGTGTAACAGGAAACTCTGATCCAATATGACTGGTGTCCTTTTTAAAAGAGAAAATCTGAGGCCAGGAGTGGTGGGTCATGCCTGTAATCCCAGGACTTTGGGAGGCTGAGGCAGGCAGATCACAAAGTCAAGAGATCGAGACCATCCTGGCCAACATGCTGAAACTCCATCTCTACTAAAAATACGAAATTAGCTGGGTGTGGTGGTGAGTGCCTGTAGTCCCAGCTACCTGGAGGGGCTGAGACAGGAGAATCGCTTGAACCCGGAAGGTGGAGGCTGCAGAGAGCCAAGATTGCACCACTGCACTCCAGCCTGGTGACAGAGGGAGACTCCATTTCAAAAAAAGGGGGGAGGGGATATGAAAACAGGCATGCAGATGGGTAAGACTAGGCAAGAACACATAGGAAGAATGCCATGTGAAGAAGAAGGCACAGATTACAGTGATACATCTATCACTTGGCCAAGGAACACCAAAAATTGCCTGCAACCACCGGCAGCCAGGAGAGAAGCATGAACAGAGCCTTCCTTCCGTCTGTCACAAGGAACCATCCTTGCCGTCACCTTGATCTTAGACTTCTCACCTCCAAACATTTAGGTATTTCAGAATTTGAAACAAATTTCTGTGGTTTAAGCCACTAAGTTTGTGATACTTTGTGATAGCAGTCCTAGGAAGCTAATATACAAGTAATAGAATTTACGTTAGAAATATCATAGACACTTATTAGAAGACTATTCATGCTGAAAAGAATGCAAGTTTGCAACCATAGTACGACTGGCTAAAGAAAAGGACAACGTGGGCGTGGTATAATTTCCACATGAAAGACTGAGTTAGGCACTGCCTGTAGCCCTCTATGTGCATCTGTAATAAACTGGCAATGAGAAGGACCCTCCTAGGAATGAGGCCCATTAAGGATGAACTAAATCAGCTCAGCCACATTAGGTAAAAAATTCCTGTGTGTGCAGCAAGCATCCTGGCCCTGAGATTTCTCATAGAGGAAGCATGGTGGATGGAAAGCATCAGATGATAACTTGGGGAATAACTCTGCTCATACATTTTTTTACCTAACTCATGAAGTTAAGTTTCCCTGCCCATCTTTTAAGGCTCTCCAAAATCTAATCTTAACATTCCAACACATAATAACACTGGGCTCTTAACCACAGCTCAACGAGCTCCTGCCATACCACAGGCCAAGCGCTAGAGGAAAGAATTTTACGTACAACAACTCCACAACAACTTTCTGAGTGAGGTATCAACCCTATTTAACAGGTGATGAAACTGATGTTGAAGGCTGAATTAATCTACCCAAGATCCCACAGCTAGGAAGTGAAAGACAAATTCAAATCCAGGTCTTTTGGATTCCAAAAACTCACGCTCCTAACCACTCCGCAGTGCTGCCAACTCATTTCTCGCCACCTGCTCCTCTCTCAGCAAGCAGGTCTTTTCCCACCCCCTAAGTAATTCACTACGTCAGCTCATTCCACATACTTATCCTTCTCTGGATGCCCTCCCACACCCATCTTTCCAAACTCAGTGCAAATCAAGGTCTCCTTATAAGACTATCTCTGACCACTCCAAATCACAGTGTTTTTCTAATAAACCTGAGTCCATAAACCATATGTACTAAAAAGCTGCTGAGTTCAAGGCACCGTGATGAGCTGATGGGACAGGGTGGAAAGGGACGGGTAGGAAGGGTGAATCAAAAAGGATATCTCCCTTTCTTTTTTTTTTTTCTTTTTTTGAGACAGAGTCTCGCTCTGTCCCCCAGGCTGGAGTGCAGTGGTACCATCTCAGCTCACTGCAATCTCCGCCCTCCGGGTTAAAGCAATTCTCGTGCCTCAGCCTCCTGAGTAGCTGGGATTACAGGTGCCCACCACCACACTTGGCTAATTTTTGTATTTTTAGTAGAGACAGGGTTTCACCATATTGGCCAAGCTGGCCTTGAACTCCTGACCTCATGATCCACCACCTCGGCCTCCCACAGTGCTGGCATTACAGGCATGAGCCACCACACCTAAAGTTCTTTTTTTTTTTTTTTTCTTTTTTAATAGAAGGACAGGGTCTTGCTATGTTGCTGAGGCTGGTTTCAAACTCATGGCCTCAAATGATCCTCCCATCTCACCCTCCCAACTAACAGAGACTACAGTCATGTACCACCATGCCCAGCTAATTTTTTAAAAAATTTTCTGGAGAGACAGGGTCTTGCTAGGTTGCCCAGGCTGGTCTCATACTCCTGGTCTCAAGCAATCCTCCTGCCTCAGCCTTCCAAAGGGCTGGGATTATAGGCGTGAGGCTCTGCGCCCAGTCAGTATTAAGCTTTGATGATGCTCTTCTCTGGGATAACAAAGAACTTGTGGTGGGTCATATAAAATTTAGTGATTTGTTGCATAGTGGTTTCTATCACTTTCTAGTTTTTTCATGTGCAACCGTCCAGACTCCACAGTGGACTACAGAGTCCCTGAGGATGGAGGCAGTCCCTGAGAATGAAGGCATGCACCTGCAGTAGCCTGGGAATAATGCTGGCTAACATGAGGAATTCATGTAGGGAGGCTGGACATGGTGGCTCATGTCCATAATCCAAGCACTTTGGGAGGCCGAGGCAGGTGGACTGCTTGAGTCCAGGAGTTTGAGACCAGCCTGGGCAGTGTAGCAAGATCCTGTCTCTACAGGAAATTAAAAAAAATCAGTCAGGTGTGGTGGCGCACACCTGCAGTCCTCACGTGGTTGAGGTGGGAGGATCACTTGAGCCTGGGAGGTTGAGGCTACAGTGAGCTATGACCATGCCACTGCACTCCAACTCAGATGACAGAGCAAGATCCTGTCTCAACAAAAACCTAAATATATATACGTGTATATATGCACACACACATGCACACACACACACAGAGAAAGAGAGAGAGATAGGTACATTTATACCCATTTAAACAAACCCATAGAGTTGACTCATGGATCACTGTTAACCTGGAGGATTTCTAGTAAAACTAGGAGATTTAATCAACCATACACTCTGTTATGAAATAGGTGACAGGGTTGCATTTGAAGCCAATAGCATTATATCAATACCTGAAGTCAGTAGCTGCATCTAGAGGACATTAAGGTGCCAGCGAGACAATATCCAGGCATTAAAAATCCAGCCAGCATCCCAAGGAGACTTTCAAAAGAGTAAAAAGTCCAGAAATCATAGAATAGGAAGGGCCTATGGAACTCTGCCCATTGGAAAAGAGAAAACTTAGCAGACCAAGATGTGGCGTGGCTGAGATGGCAGAATGATGCCACTGCCTTCAAATGTTGGAAAAGTTTAACGCAGATACAGTAAGCTCAGAGAACTCATCCCTGGAGACACAATTTGGGGAGCTGTCATCATACAAGTGGCAGTTTACACTATGTGACCCGATGGACTGCTCAAAACACAATAGAAATGAGGAACTAAGCAGCAACGGACACAGCTCCCGGCCGCGGTCAAATTTTACTAGTTTATAAAGAAAGGGCAGCGGAGGTGAAGTCTACAAAGCAGATGGGAAAGAGAGTTACATAGTGATAGGTTTTGTTTCAAAATAAGGGAATAAGAAAGGCTGTTCTACTAATTAAAGCCACAGAAAGTAGTGAGTTCTCTGTAGCATCAGAGGTAGGCTCTCCTCTATTTGCATTGTGAAAAATCATTTTGTAGATGAACATTAAGGGTTCGCCCTGTTCTAGGATGCAGTGAAATAATGTCAGTATTTGATTTAAAAGCAAGGGGAAGAGGAGATTTTTAAGGGGTGGGGCTGAAGAACAGAAAACATTTTTTTTTTTTTTTTGAGACAGGGTCTCACTCTGTCACCCAGGCTGGGGTGCAGTGGGGTGATCTCAGCTCATTGGGAACTTTGTCTCCCGGGTTCAAGCGATTCTCCTGCTTCAGCCTCCTGAGTAGCTGGGACTACAGGCACGAGCCACCATACCTGACTAATTTCTGTATTTTTAATAGATACAGGGTTCCATCATGTTGGCCAGGCTGGTTTCCACCTCCTGACCTCAAGTGATCCACCCACCTCAGCCTCCCAAAGTGCTGGGATTACAGGTGTGAGCCACTGAGCCTGCCCCAGAAAACTTTTTTTTAAGAAGAGGATTACCCTATTGACACGAGAAAAGCAAAAAGCAAGAAGACCAGTGAGTGAAGGCTGCCGGAGCCCAAGCGTTAGTTAATGAAATGGTCTTCATTTTTCCTTGAATAAAAATAATCAGGATGAATCAGGTCTGACACTGGATTTAAATATATGAAAATATGAAGGAACCACATCAGAAACTCAAGCTTTGATGGTCTGGAAATGAGGGCCTAATTGGGATGAGAGAAACAGTCATGGAAAACAAGAAGCCGATGCAAGAGAGATGAAGAGAAAGAATTACCAGAATGTGGTGACTTCTCGCATAGGATAAGGAGAGAAAACAGAAAGTAAATACATTCGTGCTGGTTTACTGGGTGATATGATTTGGCTGGGTCCCCACCCAAATCTCATCTTGAATTATAGCTCCCAGAATCCCACATGTCATGGGAGGGACCTGGTGGGAGGTAACTGAATCATGGGGGCGGGTCTTTCCCATGCTGTTTTCGTGATAGTGAAGAAGTCTCATGGATCTGATGGTTTCATAAAGGGGAGTTCCCCTGAACGTGCTCTCTTGCCTACCGCCATGTAAGACGTGACTTTGCTCCTCATTTGCCTTCAGCCATGATTGTGAGGCCTCCCCAACAATGTGGAACTGTGAGTCCATTGAACCTCTTTCCTTTATAAATTACCCATTCTCAGGTATGTCTTTATGAGCAGAATTAGAACAGACTAACACACAGGACATAGTAGGGCAAGGAAGATAAAGTCTGCAGTCAACTATGACAAAATTATTGATCCTTTTAATGTATAATGTCCAAGACCAAACTGTAAAGAAAATATTGATAGCTTAAACTATGTGAAAATTAAAAACTCTATATCAAAAACACCAAAGCAAAATTAAAAGACTAATGATAAGCCTGAAATGTATGCTACATCAAATTCATCATCCTTATTGCTTGATGATATTGCACAATTAAAACAAATTAACATTCTTAATGTTTATAGAACTCATAAATTAGTAGCAAAAAAAGTGGACATACCAACAGAAAAAGAGATCAAGGACAAAAATATATGGTTTTTAGGAAACACAAAGAGACAATAAATCTATAAGAAAATGTTAAACATGATAGATAATAGATTCACTAAGAGAAACTGGAGGCCAGGCATGGTGGTTCACACCTGTAATCACAGCCCTCTGGGAAGCCGAGCCAGGCGGATCACAAGGTCAGGTGTTCGAGACCAACCTGGCCAATATGGTGAAACCCCAATTCTATTTTTAAAAAAAACACAAAAATTACAGGCATGGGGGTGCATGCCTGTAATCCCAGCTACTTGGGAGGCTGAGGCAGAAGAATCGCTTGAACCCAGGAGACAGAGGTTGCAGTGAGCCAAAATCATGCCACTGCACTCCAGCTTGGGCGACAGAGAGAGACTCCATCTCAAAAAACAAAAAAAGAATACCCAAAATATAGCTCTAGATCCCAAGGCAGTCTGGGAATCTCCACAAATACTCTAGGACTATCCTGCCCCCAATGTACTTTCTCAATGAAGACCTGCCCCAGTTTCAGACTAGCCTCGTAACTCAATGGTATCACACATCTACTGATGTTCCAGGAAGAGAACTCTCTTATTTCCTGGAATACACAGTTTGATGTGTATATAAATCGCTTTCTTCATTCCCCCCAGCATCTCCCTTGTGGATTATGAATTCTGGCAGGCATCCCTAGAATGGAGCCATAATTCCAGGAAAATCAGGAAGTGTTAACAGGAGTAGAGGAAGGTATTGGATTAAAGTTCAGACTCCAGCGCCAATTTAGTGTATGTTTCAAGCTCTCTGAAATTGTTTCCTCCCTTTTAAAATGGGAATTACGTCTACTTGGTCAACTTTACAACACTGGCCTGTTGAGGTTTAGTGAGGAAATGAAATGAAAAATGTAACAAAATAAAACATAAATATAACATAAAATAAAACGTAATAATTCAATGCAAAGTATGTCTAAGATACTAATTATCTCGCCATGTTGGCGTTCATTCACCTACAAAATTCTCCAAAATCAAGGATATTACTGACTACATATATTTTCCTTCAGTTTTATTATCACTTCTACCGCTTTTTAGAGTCATTCTGAAGATTAAACACGAGCACATTTTTAATGAAAACAGTAACTTCAGTCTGAGGTCATAACACTTACACTCATTGGGTGATTACTATAGACCAGGTACAATGCTAGGAACTTTACATACATGATCGTAGCGAGTCTCTCTTTTTTTTTTTTTTTTTTTTTGGGACGGAGTTTCACTCTTGTTACCCAGGCTGGAGTGCAATGGCGCGATCTCGGCTCACCGCAACCTCCGCCTCCCAGGTTCAGGCAATTCTCCTGCCCCAGCCTCCTGAGTCGCTGGGATTACAGGCACGCGCCACCATGCCCAGCTAATTTTTTGTATTTTTAGTAGAGACGGGGTTTCACCATGTTGACCAGGATGGTCTCGATCTCTTGACCTCGTGATCCACCCGCCTCGGCCTCCCAAAGTGCTGAGATTACAGGCTTGAGCCACCGCGCCCGGCCCGTAGCGAGTTTCTTAAAACAACACTCTAAGAAAGAAACTAAGTTGTCTCTGTTTTGCTCATGAAAGAATTAAGGCTCAAAGAATTCAAATAACGTAAGTTCTCACAGTCAATGTCAAATCTAGGATTTGAATCCAGGCCAGCTTTCTTTTACATATATTCCTGGGACACACCCTTTACTGACTGACGACTCACTCCTGAAGACCTGTCTCACGAGGCTCATGACACCAGCCTGGACCTTCAGGGAAGCTCTCAGATAAGCCTCATCAACATCAAATCACGAATGTTCAGGATCTATGAAATTTCACATCAACAGCTATTTGGCTATTCCTCAAAAATAATTCATATGCTCAATCCTTATTTTCTCTAGTAGCAATTATTTTTGCTTCATCATCATGTAGCAATCAAGATATGACACCCTATGTACTACCCCATTTATTATAATAGCCAAATGCATGTCTGGAAGAAATGTATGTTAATGACATTAAAAGCATCACATTTTTCTGGCTGGGCATGCGTCTTACGCTTGTAATCCCAGCATTTTGGGAGACCAAGGTGGGTGGATCACTTGAGGTCAGGAGTTGGAGACCAGCCTGGCCAACACAGTGAAACCCTGTCTCTACTAAAAACACAAAAATTAGCAGGGCATGGTGGTGTGAGCCTGCAATCCCAGCTACTTGAGAGCCTGAGACAAGAGGATGCCTTGAACCCTGGAGGCAAAGGTTGCAGTGAGCCGAGATCGTGCCACTGCACTCCAGCCTGGGTGACAGAGCAAGACTCCATCTCAAAAAAGAACCAAAAACAAACAAACAAAACGCCTTGTAAGGAATAAAGGAAAGGAAACTTGCATGCCATAGAGGAAACTGCATGGAATCAGACAGACCCAGGCCCACAAATCCTAGCTCCCCCGTTACCTAGATTTCTTTATTCTTTTTTTTTTTTTTTTTTTGGAGACAGGGTTTTGCTCTGTCAATCAGGCTAGAGTACAGTGGCATGATCACAACACACTGCAGCCTTGATCTCCGGGGCTCAAATGATCCTCCCCCTTTAGCTCCCTGAGTAGCTGAGACTACAGGCACATATCACCATGCCTGGCTAATTTTTTAATTTTTTTGTATAGACAGGGTCTCACTATGTTGCCTAGGCTGGTCTTTAACTCATGCACTCAAGCGATCCTCCCACCTTAGCCTCTCATACTCTTAGGATCGCAGACATGAGCTACCATGCCAGGCTCCACTTGCCAGCTTTATCAGTTGACAAAGTTAATTACTTTAAGTTTCAGTTTCTTTGTCTATAAAACCAGAACACTAGCATCTACGCTTTACTGAGTTGTAAAGCTTATATTCAGCAATATGGAAGGTGTAAAGCTCCTCTAACAGTTCTCAGTAGCTATTGCTTCTCTTCTATGCCAGTAAAAGATAACTATATGATAATGCTCATGAAACTGGCCAGGAAGAAACAGTTTCAGTTTCACTGATATTACAGATAACCTGTTCACTGTCTATTTAAAACACATATGGCCAGCCACACCCGCAAACAGAAACTAAAGACTGGGAAGTCTATTTCCCAAAAGAAATCACTGAGAGATGTAGCTATGACAACCCAAAACACTTTAGCACAGGGGAGGCGTCTGGGCCAGATGTACAAAACAAAGTCTGAGCAGACACCAAAGGTTACTGGTATACCACAGGCACTAAGACCAGAAACGAAAGCCTTAATCTCAATTGCCCCAGGAGATTGGGACCTTGCCCTTCAAAGAGGCAGTTTCAGATGGTGGCTAGAGGTACCCATTATGGGGTCAGACTTAGGTCCAAAGGCTGGCTCTTCCACTCTCTCTAGTTCACTGACTTGGGGAGAATTGTTGAACCTCTCTAATCAGCAGTTTTATCTTGGGAATAATAATGATAAACTTATAAAAATTCCACTTTAGGCCGGGCGCGGTGGCTCAAGCCTGTAATCCCAGCACTTTGGGAGGCCGAGGCGGGTGGATCATGAGGTCAAGAGATCGAGGCCATCCTGGTCAACATGGTGAAACCCCGTCTCTACTAAAAATACAAAAAATTAGCTGGGCATGGTGGCGCGTGCCTGTAATCCCAGCTACTGAGGAGGTTGAGGCAGGAGAATTGCCTGAACCCAGGAGGCGGAGGTTGCGGTGAGCCAAGATCGCGCCATTGCACTCCAGCCTGGGTAACAAGAGTGAAGCTCCGTCTCAAAAAAAAAAAAAAAAAAAAAAAAATTCCACTTTAGGCCAGACACAGTGGTTTATGCCTGTAATCCCAGCACTTTGGGAGGTCGAGGTGGGTGGATCATCTGAGGTCAGGAGTTTGAGGCCAGCCTGGCCAACATGGCGAAAACCCATATCTATTAAAAATACAAAAATCAGGCAGGTGTGGCTGTGCACACCTGCAATCCCAGCTACTCAGAAAACTGAGACAAGAGAATTGTTTGAACCTGGGGGGGCAGAGGTTACAGCGAGCCAAGATCTCTCCACTGCGCTCCAGCCTAGGTGACAGAGCCAGACTCCTCAAAAAAAAAAAAAAAAATCTACTTTATGAGGTGAAGTAGATATTTCTCTCTCTTTTTGTTTTTCAGAGACGGGGTCTCACTCTGTCACTCAGGTTGGAGCAGTGGTGCAATCATAGATCACTGCAGGCTCAAACTCCTGGGCTGAAGCCAACCTCTTGAATAGCCAGGACTACAGGCACGTACCACCACACCCTGCCGATTTTGTAATGTTTTGTAGAGATGAGGTTTCACTACGTTGTCCTTGCTGCTCTCTAACTCCGGGCTTGAATCAGTCCTCCCAGCTAGGCCTCCCAAAGTGTTGGGATTACAGGTGTGAGCCACTGCACCCGGCCTAGGAAGTACATATTTCTGTACCACCTCAGATCAGTACTTACATGGCATATAATCAACGATCTGTGAAGAATGAATTACAATAGCCTAATAATAATAACAGTAAGTTACATAGGAAGGTTTGCTGCCTAAATGACATTCAGAATCTAGTCCCAGGGATCTGAGTCAATGTGAACACAAAAAAACAGAACACGAAAAACCCAAGAGCTTTTTTCTGGGCAGTGGTGGGCCAGTTTTCCACTGGTTTATTTCTGTTGTCATTTAAACCTTCCACCATTCCCTCAAAATTCCAACCCAGCCAGGAATCTCAGATGGTCAAAGCCACTCCTATAGGGTGTGAGAGGTGCAGGGCCCAGTCTGGCTCCCGGCTACCCCTTAGGTGGCCCTGGGGCTCTGGTTAAGGTCTGGGAGGCCTCTAAACCCTACTGATAAAAGCAGTGCCAACAACAAAATGCTTTATTTCCAGAAATCCCTTAAGACCCCTGCTCCCGGGGAAACAAAAGTCTCCCGGTGAGGTTCGCAGGAGGGGCCACGTCCAGGATCAGTAGCTAAAGAGGGTGTCATGAATTTCACGTGTCAGCTCGCCTTCAGCATCCTCCCAACTGCAGTAATGGTATTTCTAGCTCTAGTGCAGCGTCTATTATTTGTACATTTCTGCCAGTGTGTATGTGCAAGTTCCCAGTAATTCACTGTTCACATGTGATGAGTGTTGTTCACTTCCAAAATAAAACATCGGCAGGGCACAGTGGCTCACACCTGTAATCCCAATGCTTTGGGAGGCCGAGGCAGGTGGATCACCTGAGGTCAGGAGTTCAAGCCCAGCCTGGCCAACATGGTAAAACCCTGTCTCTACTAAAAATGCAAAAAAAAAAAAAAAAAAAAAATTGCCAGGAGTGGTGACAGGTGCCTGTAATCCTAGCTACTCGGGTGGCTGAGGCAGTAGTATCACTTAAACCTGGGAGGCGAAAGTTGCAGTGAGCCGAGATCGCGCTACCATGCTCCAGCCTGAACAAGAGTGAAACTCCGTCTTAAATAAATAAATAAAATAAAACATCAGTATGCAAGAAAAATTAACTTATCAAAGAAAACAGAGAGGTCCTAGATGAGTAAGAATCAGACGTGAAGCTCTAAATGGAAAAATATATTGATATCAGAGGCTCTCTGTTCTTGATGCCTTTATGTGGATCAGTAGAGCCATTAGCTAAGCTGCTAGTTAAATCAACACTAAATACTGGTTTATTTAAAATATCTCTATATTGTTATCGAAGCACTTTCCTCTCCTACAAGGGTAATAGAATTCACCTACATAGAAAATTATTTATTTTTAAAGTCTAAGTAGGCCAGCTTTGGTGGCTCACGCCTGTAATCTCAGCACTTTGGGAGGCCAAGATGGGTGGATTGTTTGAGACCAGCCTGAGCAACATGGCAAAACTTCACCTTTACAAAAACACAAACAAATTAGCCAGGTATGGTGGTGCACACCTGTAGTCCCAGCTACTCAGGAGGCTGAGGTGGGAGGATCACCTGAGCCCACTGGGGAGGTCGAGGCTGCAGTGAGCAATGATCATACCACTGCAATCTAGCCTGGGCAACAGAGCCACACCCTGTCTCAAAATATATAAACTGAAAACATATAAATAAGTAAATAAAAAGTCTAAAGGAACAGTTGTTTTAAAAAAAAACTTAAAGGTCAAAGTATGCCTTAGGCCTACAAAATGCAATGTAAATAATTAAAAGTAGACATTACTTTCAGTTTTATGCAAAATTAAAATTCTACATTATCATCTTGTGATAATGACTCGTATACGCTGACTGATAAGTTTATACAGTATAGTGTACAGGAGAATTAAGTCCAACATTTACTACTTAGGGCAGCATGAAATGGCACCAACTCCAGTCTTACTAACCCACCTCCTGTGTTATTATCACTCAGTATGAATGACTGTAGAAAAATAACAGAAGCTACCATAATATCCATACATTTACAGAAGCAGTAATTCTAACCTTCCATCAATCTCACATTATATACTTATGCTCCGCTCACATCCTTACCCATAGTACCTTAGAACATATCTTTCAGGAATTCTTACACACTGTCAGTGCGAGTCTAAATTAGTTTAGTCATTGCGGAAGACAGTGTGGTGACTCCTCAAAGACCTAAAGACGGAAATACCATTTGACCCAGCAATCCCAATACTGGGTGTATACCCAAAGGAATAGAAATCATTCTATTACACAGACACATGCACCCGTATGTTCGTTGAAGTACTATTCACAGTAGCAAAGACATGAAATCAACCTAAATGTCCATCAGTGATAGACTGGATAAAGAAAATGTGGTATATATACTCCATAGAATACTATGCAACCATGAAAAAGAATGAGATCATGTCCTTTGCAGGGACACGGATGTCCTTAATACCTAGGTGATGAAATAATCTGTACAACAAACCCCCATGACACAAGTTAACCTAGGTAACAAACCTGGGCTTGTACCCCCAAACTTAAAAGTTAAAACAAACTGCAAACAAATGTATCTGAAAGCATCACTGGGATTCCCTGCTAAAGAACTCTTTTACAAGCTGGGCATGGTGGCTCACTCCTGTAATCCTAGCACTATGGGAGGCAGAGGAGGGTGGATCATTTGAGATCAGGAGTTCGAGACCAGCCTGGCCAACACGGAAACCCCGTCTCTACTAAACTACAAAAATTAGCTGGGTGTGGTGGTTCAACCCTGTTAAATAATCTGTACAACGAACCCCCATGACACAAGTTAACCTATGTAACAAACCTGAGCTTGTACCGCTTAACTTAAAAGTTAAAACAAACAACCAATGGCCAGGCACGGTGGCTCACGCCTATAATCCCAGCACTTTGGGAGGCCAAGGCAGGCAGATCACGAAGTTAGGAGTTCAAGACCAGTTTACTAAAAATACAAAAATCAGCTGGGCATGGTGGCCCATGCCTGTAACCCCACCTACTCGGGAGGCTGAGGCAGGAGAATCACTTAAACCCGGGAGGCAGGAGTTGCAGTGAGCCAAGATTGGGCCACTGCACTCCAGCCTGGGTGACAGAGCGAGACTCCATCTCAACAAAAACAAACAACAAACAAATGTATCTTTGAAAGCATCATGGGGATTCTGTGCTAAAAAATTCTTTTATGGGCCAGGTGCAGTAGCTGACTTCTGTAATCCTAGCAATTTGGGAGGCCGAGGCAGATGGATCACTTGAGGTCAGGAGTTCAAGACCAGCCTGGCCAACATGGTGAAAACCCGTCTCTACTAAAAATATAAAAATTAGACAGGCATGGTGGCATGTGCCTGTAATCCCAGCTATTCTGAAGGCTGAGGCAGGAGAATCACTTGAACCTCAGAGGCGCAGGTCACAGTAAGCCAAGGTTGCACTCCAGCCTGGGCAACAGAGCAAGACTCCATATTGAAAAAGAAAATTATTTTACTTACCATCCTTTGATCTTTTTGTAAAGATAACGTTTCTTATGCAGGAGAACTTTTACAGGAACCCATATCAGTAGAGTCACCAGCGCAACATAGGCAATAGAACAGGAGACGACCAGCCAGTAGTGTGTGTTCTCGGATCTGGCCCTTGTTCCTTGGTAGGCGGTGGCAAACTGTTCCGTGATCACAAGTGTAGGGACAGAGAAAGCAGCAAACTCTAGGAGCTCAAAAACCACAAACTTAATGAGCCTTCCAGAAGCCATCCCGAGGAAAAGCAAGGTGCCACGCACCTGGGACTCTCTCTCTGACTGTGGGCAGCATACGGATCCACAGATACTGAACTAGGATCAAGTTCCTTGTCCTCGACTCGCTAACCAGTGACTTTTTATTCTTTTATTGACCCTCATACGGTTCAATAATCTCCTAACTTAACAACCGTGATCTCTTAAAGGAACAGGACTGTTGTGGAAGTGATCACTCAATGTATTTGCACTTCCATTATTAGAAGTCAGATGAACTCCAGAGCATGCCTGGGAGCCCGAGTAAAATCAGGGTTTTAAAAATGTGTTTACTGCTAATGTTAGCACCAAACCATTTGTGTAATAGTCAACTCTTGTTAGGTAAACCTGCTGGAATACTATAATTTTAGAGTTAAAGGGGAATAGATAGAATCAAATCCTCTATTTTTACATAAAAGCAAACTCAGGCAAAAAGAGATACTCAAACCTAAGTGTTCATCTTGGAAAACTACGCCTCCCTTTCAACTGCTTGAAAAGGGAGTGTAAATTCACTTTGTCAACTTTCTCACCAGGATTCTCCCTGATACTTAAGATATTCATTCGTTATTGTGCATTAGTTGTCAAATAACACAGATTAATGTTATTTTTGCTTTGCTGCTCAGCAAACTAAAATGGTGACATTAGAAACCTGTTATCAGGACGAACACATTAAGAGCTATCTATAACTAGCTCAAGCGCATATCAAATATTTAAAAGACAACAATTGTCTCCATGAGTATCCTTCCTTCAAAAAACATAGTTGAGGCCAGGCATGATGGCTCACACCTGTAATCCCAGCACTTTGTGAAGCCAAGGCAGGTGAATCACCTGAGATCGGGAGTTTGAGACCAGCCTGACCAACATGGTAAAACCACATCTCTACTTAAATGTATATACATATAAAACTAGCCAGGAGTGGTGGTACATGCCTGTAATCCCAGCTATTCGGGAGGCTGAGGCAGGAGAATCGCTCGAACCTGGGAGGCAGAGGTTGCAGTGAGCTGTGATTGTGCCATTGCACTCCAGCCTGGGCAACAAGAGCAAAACTCCATCTCAAAAGCAAAAACAATACAAAATGTAGATAGGCATGGTGGCACATGCCTGTAATCCCAGCTACTTGGGAGGCTGAGGCAGGAGAATCACTTGAACCGAGGAGGCTGAGGTTGCAGTGAGCCGAGATCATGCCACTGCACTCCAGTCTGGGTGACAGAGCACGACACCGTCTCAAAAAAAAAAAAAAAAAAAAAAAAAAAAACCATATCTGAGCACCTACACCTACAATGAGCATTTTGTGTGTGTTAGGAAGTGGAGATGAATGAGTGACAGAAGATCCTCTCCTGAAAGTGCCTGAGGTCCAACAGAGGAGATAAACTGAGGACAACAAAAAACTGAGGTCAGAAGCGTAAACAAAGCACCGTGGTGACACCTGGGGGAACTTCACCTAGCTTCACCTTGGGGTTGTGGGAAGGGGACGGGCACGTAAGCATGGTCAGGATGGACAGGGGCACTGCGGTGTCAGTGACATTTCAGACAGAGCCAAGGATGCTGCAGTGGTTCATGAGAATCTGGTGTGGCACAGCAGGAAATAGGAGAAGGCAATGTTAGAAAAATGGTTTGGTGGGGGGGCAGGTGCAGTGGCTCACACCTGTAACTCTGGCACTTTAGGAGACCAAGGTGGGTTGATAGCTTGAGGAGGCCAGGAGTTTGAGACCAGCCTGGGCAACATGGTGAAACCTCTTCTCTACAAAAAATTAGCCAGGCTCAGTGTGGTATGCCTGTGGTCTCAGCTACTCTGGAGGCTGAGGTGGGAGGATTGCTAGAGCCTGGGAGGTCGAGGCTGCAGTGAGCTATGATCGTGCCACAGCACTCCAGCCTGAGCAACAACGTGAGACCCTGCAACAACAACAATAAAATAGGTTGGGGTCATAATGTAGTGTCCCATTAAGGGTTTGGTCTGTGTGTGTAGCTGGCAGTAAAAAAGCGAGGTTTTCTGAACACAGTAGCCCTTTGTTCATCACAAACGGAGCGGGAGGGACGAGGGAGGCATCACACTAGCAGACATTGAGCCCCGTCCCTTCTGCGGCTTTCCCTGTGCCTGCTGTCACACTGATGCAGACCGTATTTCTCTAGGCTTCTCTCTCTCAAGGCCCTCGGCAGAAGGGACCCTGCCCTACCAGACTTCGAGGGTGCATGGGAGGCTCCTGGATGGGTGTCTTCTGCTCTCCCACTGCAGGACAATGAGTCAAGGGCTTCTTCAAGCCATCTAGTTATTTTATTTGAACTTGGATTTTGACTCCATTGAAGTTCAGCAGAAGTTCTTTCAAGCCAAAGAAGAGACTCGGAAGAACAGTGATAAAATACGAAGGTCGGGTAGAGACCCATCTGGGCAGCAGTTCTGTCGTCAACTACTTCTTTATTTTGAAGTGCAGTCTCGCTCTGTCATCAGGCTGGAGTGCAGTGGTGTGACCTCAGCTCACTGCAACCTCTGCTTCCCAGGTTCAAGCGATTCTCCTGACTCAGCCTCCCGAGTAGCTGGGGCTACAGGTGTTCACCACCATGCCCAGCTAATTTTTGTATTTTTCGTAGAGACAGGGTTTTGCTATGTTGGTCAGGCTGGTCTCAAACTCCTGACCTCAGGTGATCTGCCCGCCTCAGCCTCCCACAGTGCTGGGATCACAGGCGTGAGCCACCATACCCCGTTATCAACTACTTCTAATAGCCTATCATTGACATCAATTGTCAGTATCATCCCTGATGAGAATGCCTATTTAAATGATACTGCATATGAATTAAATTTTAAACTAACACTCCATCCTGAGTCACTAGCACTCTGTTGAATCATTACTTCTGCTACAAATTTTGTGTATGAATAGGAATTATTGAGCATTTGTAGAGAGTTATTGAATAAAAATAGCTTGGCTTTTGAAAAAGAAGTCTTTTGCCCAGGTCTATAATCCCATTTTGAATGCTCAATTTTTACTTCCATTCACGAGAATTTAAAACTGACACTAGCTTTCTGTTTCTCACCTGTGACATTCCTGTCATTCATAATCTTCCTTCACCTTTACCTTATTTTTTAATTTTTTGAAACAACGTCTCGCTCTGTCGCCCAGGCTGGAATGCGATGGTTCAATCTCAGGTCACTGCAACCTCTGTCTCCTGGGTTCAAGTGATTCTCCTGCCTCAGCCACCCTAGTAGCTAGGATTACAAGCACCCACCATTACACTTGGCTAATTTTCATATTTTTAGTAGAGACAGGGTTTCACCATATTGGTCAGTCTGGTCTCGAACTCCTGGCCTCAAGTGATCCACCCACCTCAGCCTCCCAAAGTGATGGGATTATAGGCATGAGCCACTGCTCCCAGCCACCTTTACCTTTAAAGGTGACACCAGGAGTGTTAGCATTCATGTGACATGACCTGTGGCCGGTGTTCTCTACGTCCTGGAATGCTCTGGTCACTGGCTGTGCTTTCTTCAGGAGGAAGGCTGTGATTCTCGCTTGCTGCCAGCCATGAGCCCAACTCCATGTAAAGAAACAGTTGAGTGTGTTCACATTGTCCATTGAATACTTCCCATGTGCAGACCATAGCAGTCCCTGTTAACTCATGCTCTGCCTAGGGAGATAACGCAAGTGCTCTGGAAAGACCCAAAGACACTGGTGGAGTAAGTACACAGGGCAAGTTAGGGCTGGGAAGGGTGACCCGCCCACAGTCCATGTCCCCTCACCAGCCACATCTCCTTGAATGAATGGGCCCTGAGCTATAGAGTGTCCAGCAAGCTATATGGAGCCTGGCATAAACCAGATCAATCAGATTCTCACTTAGGAATTTTTTCAAATCAAAACACCTTTTTTTTTTTTTTTTTTTTTTGAGACAGAGTCTTGCTCTGTCACTCAGACTGGAGTGCAGTGGCACAATCACAGCTCTCTGCAACGTCCACCCCCGGGGTTCAAGCGATTGTCCAGCCTCAGCCTCCTGAGTACCTGGGATTACAGGCATCCCCCACTATGCCCAACTAATTTTTGTATTTTAGTAGAGATGGGGTTTCGCCATGTTGGCCAGGCTGGTGTCAAACTCCTGACCTCAAGTGATCCACCTGCCTTGGCCTCCCAAAGTGCTGGGATTACAGGCGTGAGCCACCGTGCCTGGCCTCAAAACACCTTGGGTGCTTGTAGGGCGCTACAAATGATATAATGCCCTTATGTCATTCATTTATACACTGGGTCCCCTACAAAACCATGAGCTCCTGGGAAGCAGACAGCATCTGCTTTTCATCTGTGTATCCTCATTTCTCAGTGCAGTGCTTAGCACACAACAGTCCCCTAATACATATTCCTGGAAGGAAGGAATGCGTCAATGAAGTATAAGAGACGTAGAGACAGCCAGGCACAGCGGCTCATGCCTGTAATCCCACAATTTTGCGAGGTTGAGGAGGGTGGATCGCTTGAGCCCAGGAATTCAAGACCAACCTGGGCAACATGGCGAAACCCCGTCTCTATGAAAAATACAAGAATTATCTGGGCATGGTGGTGCACACCTGTAGTCCCAGCTGCTCAGGAGGCTGAAGAGGGAGGCTCGCTTGAGCCCAGGAGGTTGAGACACGATTGCACCACTGCACTTCAAACCTGGGCAACGGAGTAACACCCTGTCCTCTTCCCAGCTCAAAAAGAGAGAGAAGTAGCGAGTTAGGAATAAAAATAAGAATTTTTTTTTTTAAGAAACAAGAATTAGGCAGAAAAGAAAAGAAGAGAGAAGTAGGCAGCAAAGAGAATGTGCAGGGATTTGATCACGGTTAACTCTTTTTATTCCAAGGAAATGCTGCCTCCCATGCTGACATTTCCAAAGGAGGAATCACGTTCTGTCACTCTCAATTCAATCTGTTCACTCAGTCTACAGGCTTCAGTTGCCTCGCTCGGTCCTTCTTACTCTCGCAATGCATGGGCTCCAAATAAAGCTACCAGATCTCTTCATAGCATGGCTCCTTGGGTTCTCAAGGTAAAAAAGACAAAGTCCCTGTGGACTGCAGAATTGATTCATCTCAGTATGCCTGCTGAAAAAGACTGGGACCCTTTCCAAGCATTCACCAAGGCTTCAGAGATGTGAAGGCTGCAATATTTCCCCAGCCTACTCCAATCTGTGGGTCTGCAAAAAGTACACATGCCCTAACGGGTTTGCAGCATGAATGACGGAGACTGGTGAGAACTGTCTGGTATTTGCCTGGTCCAAGGCGGAGCCTTCAATCATGTCAGTCTTCAGCCCTTTTTTTCTGATGCAAAGTCTCACTCTGTTCCCCAAGCTAGAGTGCAGTGGTGTAATCTGGGCTCACTTCAACCTCTGCCACCCGGGTTCAAGCAATTCTCCTGCCTCAGCCTCCTGAGTAGCTGGGATTACAGGCACTTACCAGCGCACCCAGCTAATTTTTGTAGTTTTCAGTGGAGACAGGGTTTCACCATCTTGGCCAGGCTGGTCTTGAACTCCTGACCTCATGATCCACCCGCCTCAGCCTTCCAAAGTGCTGGATTACAGGCATGAGCCACCGCGCCTGACCGTCTTCAGCCCTTTTAAGGTGTCATTTGCCTGAATGTTACAGAAAGGTTTAGGAGGCAGTGAAGGTTCCTTCATGAGGGACAGAGCAACTAGCAAGCTTGGCAAAGAAGAAGAACACTTATGCCAACACCAAGCTACCGGGAGGAAATAATCCCAGGCCCCTGACTTGGAGAAAAAGACAATGGGAGATGAAAGAAGGTTTAAGATCACCTACCCTTCAGCTGGGACCCGTTTACTCCAATCCTCCAATCCTGATTCCTGCCCTTCTAAGTCCTCTGTTGAATCTGCCATGCAATTGCACTGCGGTAACTGGAAGGACATGGAAGGGGACATTTTCAATCCACCCAAATTCTTTACTTGGATTAACCCAGTACTGATTCAAGGAACTCTGCGCCTTAGTTTGCTGCTCTTTAATGCTGGGTTTAACAACTTCCTGCTAGGAAACAGATTTGGGTTTCTGAAGCTGGATCCGTGGTGAAAAGACTGAGTCCTGTGGTTAGAGTTCACTTCCACGTAGGAGTGTTGATGCAGTGTTTTTTATTTTAGTAAGCAGAAGATATCATTCTGTTCAGGGGAACACCTGTTCTCCACACTTCCAACTGTCATTTCCTTCCTGCAGGCAGGAAGTCAAAAATCGAGTCTCTAAAATTGTTGGTAAGATCATTTGTAATCTCAAGGTTTGTTCATTGTTTTCAGCGTAGGGTCTGTGAAACACAATGTACAAACTGCCAGGAATGTTCTGGCATATCCGTGGTTTGTTTCCTATGATCTTATGATGTGCAAAAAGGCAGGAACTAGTGGCAGTGAAACTGCTCTTGGGATCGAGCTGAATGTACATTAGCCTAGGGAAGAAGTGAAAGTATGTTCCTGGGCCTGATTTACTGTTTATTTAAAATTTCCACAGAGTTGCTGATCATTGTATGCAGGTATAAGCAAATAAATCACTTGAAGTGAATTTAGTGAGATGATGTTACTATCTGATATAAGCCCCCCTGACCAATTTTTGTTATCATAGTCCAGATTATGCTAAATACATACAATAGGAAAAAGTATCATTTCATCTGTCTGGCTGTCAGATCAGCAGCTTTGGAAAGGCAAAGATGACAGCGCATTCACTTTTGTAGCCCTTTTTATAACTGGTGACGCTGTTCTTGAAATTAACAAAATGTATAGGAAATCCTCACTTAGAAAAATAATTACGCTCCCTTCAAATGTCATTCCATTAAAATTTCCCAGATCTTAAAAGAGAAAGTGAATTAAAATTTCCCACTCCACTGTGTAGTCTTCATACAAATTGTGTGAATAGTAATGTATAAATGAACTAAAAAATTTTTAAAAAACAATATTAACGGAAAAAAGTAAGTCACTTCATTGTTTGCAACAATTCTCAAATTTCATTTCTCAAGGGACTAAAACAAGTTAGCCTTTTGGTATCCCAGAGTAACAAATTTAAGCAGACAAAAATGTAGGTATAACCCTAACCAATTAGCATAAATTCACCCCAAAGTTCACAAGGATGCCTTAACCTAAATTTCCCACATCTTCACTGTCGAGGACTTGATAAGTTTGAAACTCTCCAATTCTTCCTTAAGTAAGTTAAACTATCTTGAAATAACTATTAGTAGTCCTGCCCACCATGGCTTCACAAAATAAGTGAAAATGATCATTGTGCAGTTAATGCGATCACTGCGGATAAAAGTTAAAATTTCCACTTGATTTGCCTATATGCAGTGCTTCCCATCTCCACTGGGTGGCGCAGGTTTGGCTTGGTTTTGTTTTCATCACAATTTTTGAGTTGATATCTATAAATATATATGTATTTTCTTGAGACACAGTTTCACTCTGTTGTCCAGACTGGAGTGCTGTGGCGTGATCTCAGCTGACCGCAACCTCTGCCTCCTGGGTTCAGGTGATTCTCCTGCCTCAGCCTCCTGAGTAGCTGGGATTACAGGTGCATGCCACCACACCCAGCTCATTTTTGTATTATTACTAGTTTCATCGTGTTGACCAGGCTGGTCTTGAACTCCTGACCTCCAGTGATCTGCCCCCCTTCGGTCTCCCAAAGTGCTGGGACTACCGGTGTGAGCCACTGTGTCCGGCCTTGAATTAATATTTTAAAGGATATTGTAGGTTTGAAATCTTCCAACCTAAATAATTCCTTTTCAAAAGGTAGGCTATTAAGTTGTGGGCCTTGTGGAAGGTAATACGTTGTCTTGAACTATGTAAATTTGGTTCATTTAGTTTGACACTGAGTGAGGTAAGTCAGAGCTCATCTCAAAAGCCACTTAGATAAAAGCCCTAGATTTCACCATAATTGTCCACGCCCTCCACAATCTCTCCCCGACCACCTTTCTCTCTGACTTAATTTCCTCTCTCATTGTCCTCCTCAACGTTCTTCAAACACACCAAGCATAAAGGCTTCGGTTCGACTTTGCTTTGTTGTTCTCTTGGCCTGGAGAACTCCCCGGAGATATTCAAAAAGCCAACCGCCTCGCTTTCTTCAGGTCCGAAGGGACATTTTCTCAGGAAGACAACTTATCTAAAGTCTCAACGCCTCCCCCAGCTTCCTATCCCTCTCTCTGCCTCATTTTTACTACTTCACACTATCCAACGTCATATTTTACTTTTATGTTAACTGCCCGTCTCCCTCAGACTGGAATGTAAGTTTGACAGCAGGAATTTTTACAATTCTTTTTCTCTGAGACAGTTTCATTTTTGTCACCCAAGCTGGAATGCAATGGAGCAGCCTCGGCTCACTGTAACCTCTGCCTCCTGGATTCAAACGATTCTCCTGCCTCAGCCTCCCAAGTAGCTGGGATTACAGGCGCCTGCCACCACACCCAGCTAATTTTTTTTTTTTGTATTTTTAGTAGAGATGGGGTTTCACCATGTTGGCCAGGCTAGTCTCGAACTCTTGACCTCAGGTGATCTGCCTGCCTCACCCTCCCTAAGTGCTGGGATTACAGATGTAAGCCACTGTGCCCAGCGACAATGTCTCACTCTATTGCCAGGCTGGAGTGTGGTGGTGTAATCCTAGCTCACTGAAGCCTTGAACTTTTAGGCTCAAGTCATCCTCCCACCTCAGCCTCCTAAGTAACTGGGACTTAGGTGGTGCATACCCCCACCGTAACCACCACCTGGCTAATTTTTATGTAGTAGAGACAGGGGCTCATGCCACTGTATTCCAGCCTGGGCAACAGAGTGAGATTCTGTTTCAAAAAAAAAAAAAAAAATTACAATAAAATTCATTTAAAAATTGAATTGGCATTTATTTACAACTTACAAATCGGGACAGCATCACATTCTATAAAAAAGAATAAGAGCCTTGATGAGTAGAGCAGAAGAAACTGGCTGTATAGACAGAAAAGGGCTGAAGAAAGTAGAAATAAGAAATGAATAGCAGATTGGTCTTTCAAAAGTTACTTTCTTCCTACAGTTACATCAGAAGGGGCTTCCTTAGCATGTTGGCTCAGGTACTCGAGGCCCCTTCTGACTGGCTGCTATAATCTCCAGATTTTTGGAAAACTTCTCGAAGTTCAGTTTGATGACATGGCACTTTGAACCAGTGGCTGCATTTGGGTTTAGTCTGATCTGCTGGGAGCCTAGATCAAAATAATGGCCTCCCATAAATTTCATTTAACGTTAGTCTAGCTGGATTCTTTCAAAAGTCCTAACTGAAATACACTAACTTGGCTACAAAACACGGAGGTAACTGAAGACTGGATCTAATTACCCAGCGGCAAGCAATATCGGTCCCTATTTCTTCTTACCTTGCTTACATCCTAACCTTGTGCTGTAGTTTCCAATTTTCCCTTATTCATTTTACTTCCTTAAAGGTGGTGACAGTATCTTGTGTTGGGGGAACCCCAAGACCACCACTCGTTTCAATAATTTTCCAGGACTTACAGGAGTCTGACATGATTGTGCTCGGGGCTATGATTTTTTTTACACTGAAAGAACTTGAAGGAAAATCAGCAAAGGGAAATGGTACATGGGGTGATGTCCATGGGAAACCGGGTACCAGTTTGCATGGGTCCTCTCCCAGTTGAGTTAAACAGGACATGCTTAGTTCCCCACAGCAATGAATCATGACAATACATGAAATGTAGCCATCAGGAAAGCTCCTCAGAGACTCAGTGCCTGTGGTTGTTTTTGTTGTTGTTGTTTTTGAGACTGAGTCTGACCCTGTCGCCCAGGCTGGAGTGCAGTGGCACCATCTCGGCTCACTGCAACCTCCGTCTCCCAGGTTCAAGCAATTTTCCTGCCTCAGCCTCCTGAGTAGCTGGGACTACAGGCACCCACCACCATGCCTGGCTAATTTTTCTATTTTTAGTAGAGATGGGGTTTCACCATGTTGGCCAGGTAGGTCTTGAACTCCTGACCTCAGGTGACCCATCTGTGTCGGCCTCCCGAAGTGCTGGGATTACAGGCATGAGCCACTGCGCCTGGCCAGTGCCCATGGTTTTTACTGGGCGCTGGTCACTTAGGCACCTTCTGCCTGGAACCCACCAAAATTCTCAGCAGGAAAGCCATGTTCAACATAAACCACGGCATTCACGCCAACCGTTTAGGAACAGTGAGACACTCTTGTCAATTCTGGGAATTGTGGGAACCTGTAAACAGACCTTTCAAAAGGCAGCCATCCAGCCTGCTTGATTAACTGTGTTCCGCCCACTCACTACTTGTTAGATCCTGCTTGTGTTTAAACATCTGCTAAATTCTATTTTCACCATTATATCATTGCTAAAATGAAACAATGCGAATTAAATGAAAACATTAAACATACCAAAAATTAGGTACTTTTTTTTTTAGACAGTTTCACTCTGGCACCCAGGCTGGAGTGCAGTGGTGCAATCTCGGCTCACTGCAACCTCCGCCTCCTGGGTTCAAGCAATTCTCCTGCCTCAGCCTCCGGAGTAGCTGGGATTACAGATTTGAGCCACCACGACCAGCTAATTTTTAGTAGAGAGGGGGTGTCACCATGTTGGTCAGAACAGTCTTGATCTTTTGATCTTATGATCCACCCACCTGGGGCTCCCAAAGTGCCGGGATTATAGGTGTCACCTGTGAGTTCGGCCCAATTAGTTACATTTTTCAATCATTTGCATGTATATTTTTAAAAACTGTCTTGCCACTTCATTTGGGTACATTTTGTGTTCCTATATTATTTAAGCACGGATAAACCAATTTAATGTAAATACCTAGTCATCATTCTAATTACAGAAGTAAACAAAATGTAACAGTTTAAATCAACACCACAGAGGTAGTGGCCCAGGAATAATTTCCATTTTCAACATTTATGTATAATCTGACTCAAGGTATTTAAATTAATCTATATGCCCCTCCTCTGTAACAACAATACTTTGAACCTATATTACAAGGCCAGAATTAGATTGTTGATAGACTGATTCAGGCTACTAATAAATCACTAGTCTCAACAATTTAAAAAATTTGAGTGACTGGAACTGTGTGTGGTGGTGTGCTGTTCCTACAGTCTCAGCTACTTAAGAGGTTGAGATAGGAGAATCACTTGAGCCTAGGAGTTCAAAACCAGTCTGGGCAACATGGCAAGACCTTATCTCTTTTAAAAAACAAAATCTTGGCTAGGTACTATGGCTCACACCTGTAACCCCAGCACTTTGGGAAGCCAAGGTGGGTGGATCATGAGGTCAGAAGATCGAGACCATCCCGGCCAACATGGTGAAGCCCCGTATCTACTAAAAATAAAAAAATTAGCTGGGCATAGTAAACCTCCACATCCCAGGTTCAGGCAATTCTCCTGCCTCAGCCTCTCGAGTAGCTGGGATCAGAGGCATGCATCACCATACCCAGCTAATTTTGTATTTTTAGTAGAGATGGGGTTTCTCTATGTTGGTCAGGCTGGTCTCAAACTCCCGGCCTCAGGTGATCCACCCACCTCGGCCTCCCAAACTGCTGGGATCACAGGTGTGAGCCACTGTGTCTGGCCAAAACAACATTCGTGGGCCTATTTCTGTTGCTAAAGGCCTGCGGTGTCTATTTCGTGAGGGTTGACAGGAAAATGGCACCATGCAGGCTCGCTTCTGATACTGTCAGAAGACGCGGCTCTGAAGTTCTTCGCATCTAATTCTCTTCTCCAGAAAATTCAAATGAAACCATTTTAAAAACATTGATACACATTATGATTCACTATGTGACTATCTAACAGAAAATTAAGACACAAAGGCAACTACCCCTCGTCTAGCATGTGGCCTAGAGCATGACCATCCTATTTCTGCAAAGAAACATCAGCTGCTGCTCTTTTGATTGTTGAGCAAACCCAGAATGGTCCACATATTAAGGAAATAAAATTACAAAAGCCGGTGCATTCCAGGTGTCATGGAAAAACAGTGCATCATAAACCGTCCTGCAGTGTTTCGTTTTTTCCCCAAATAACCTGTCTGAAGTCTAGATCATCTTCCGTTAAATGGCTAGTTTGGATTTTTCCAGAGGCAATCTCAGCAGCACCACCTACTGATAATTTAAATTCAGTACTTTGTGTAAATTCTTAGCAATGTACACATCAAACTACTCAAACACACCTAGAACATGTTTTGGGCTTTCATAAAATAATATGCATGGTGGGCTGGGCGCAGTGGCTCACGCCTGTAATCCCAGCACTTTGGGAGCCTGAGGCAGGCAGATCACAAGGTCAAGAGATTGAGACCATCCTGGTCAACACGGTGAAACTCTGTCTCTACTAAATTTTGTTAATACAAAAATTAGCTAGGCGTGGCGGCACACACCTGAAGTCCCAGCTACCCGGGAGGCTGAGGCAGGGGAATCACTTGAACCCAGGAGGCAGAGGTTGCAGTGAGCCGAGATGCGCCACTGCACTCCAGCCTGACGACAGAGTGAGGCTCTGTCTCAAAAAATAACAAATAAAAATAAAAAAATAATATGCATGGTAATATAATTGCTGGCGGAAAAATGTAACATTTTCGCAGGTGGTGCGTTAGACAGTGCATGCTGCAATTGAGTACGTCTCCAGCATGCTGGCTCACCTCCGCTTCTCTCCCTCTCCTCAATACTTCCCCATCACTCTGCATTCGAGTTGGCAGGTCCTCTGTATTCGCGTAGGAGGACTGGCAGGAGGCCAGTGGGCAGCAGGAAAAGCAAGGGCGTTGATTCCCTTGTCCCTCTTTCCCACCCACTGCGCCAGTTTCAGCTCTGTCAGTCCGTCCCTCCTCCCCAGGCCCAGCAATCCCTGAGCTACACACTTCCGCTGGACGCTGGCTCCTTTGGGCCCAGCGTGGTGACAGTGAGGGTGTCTTTTCCCTTGGCTTTGAGTCAGTAGTTCCTGCAGTAAAGCCTGTGCCCTGAAGCTCCTGAGTGTGGTTTTCCAGGGCTCTGGAGACCCAGCTTGCAAATGGTGAAGTGGAACTGGCCACCCACTTAACATTCAGTAAGTGAATAAAATAGCAAAACCCATTGCCCTTGGTGCAACAGTAGGTAATAAAGATTCCAATATTATCCTCAAGAAGCTCATATTTACATACATAAAGGGGATTTGGGTTGACAAAAACCATTTTTAAGGGATATGAATCAGCCTAACTACTTTAATTTCTATATACGATTATATTAATCTTAAGTATTGAATAGGTAGAACTTTGGGCCAGTTATGTCTGTGTAGTTCTCCGCAAGAGTCTAACCTAGTGTCCTGCCTCAGATTAGAACTCTAAGGTTTATTTAAAGTCTTAAATAAGCAAATTAAAAACCTGGAACCAGCCAGGCGCAGCGGCTCACGCCTGTAATCTCAGCACTTTGGGAGGCCGAGACAGGCAGATCACAAGTTCAGCAGTTCAAGACCAGCCTGACCAACATGGTGAAACTCCATCTCTACTCAAAATACAAAAATTAGCCAGGCATGGTGGCACACACCTGTAATCCCAGCTACTTGGGAGGCTGAGGCAGGAGAATTGCCTGAACCCAGGAGGTGGAGGTTGCAGTGAGCCGAGATTGCACCACTGTACCCCAGCCTGGGAAACAGAGGGAGACTCAGTTTCAAAAAAAAAAAAAAAAAAAACTGGAAGCAATTCTTAAACCTACATTTAATGTATACTTCTGCATTCTAACAAGGCATTCTTACATGCAAATGCTTACGTTGGAGTCCTTCTGTGAGACACACAAATGTTCACACACAGAGAGAGAAAAATACAAAATTCCCCATTAGTGCCAAGACCCTGGAGAACAACGACCGGCTTCATCCTTCCCTGTGGCCTCCAGCATTCTCAGGAGGTGCCTCACACACAGTGGAGACTGACTCAATTGTTCAGTGACAAGATGGGAGACGGCACAGCACGGTGGACACAAGCACAAAGGCTGCCTAGGCTTGTGCCCCAGCTACGCCACCTGCTGGCTGGATGAGCTCGGGCAAGTGATTAACCTCCCGTGCCTCAGTCTCCTCACCCACAGCAGGGAGTTATTAGTATCATCCTAGCTTAAATGAGTTATTTGAGAAACACTGAGACTGGTGCCTGTCCCATAGTAAGGACAGGGCAAGAGCTTGTTGAATAAATAAAGTGATGGTATATTTCATATCACCTGGAGGCACTGTAGCTGAAAGGGCCTTTAAGAGATTTCATTTTCTCATTTTATTTTTATTTCTTTTTTTTTTTTTTTTGAGACGGAGTTTCGCTCTTGTTACCCAGGCTGGAGTGCAATGGCACGATCTCGGCTCACCGCAACCTCCGTCTCCCGGGTTCAGGCAATTCTCCTGCCTCAGCCTCCTGAGTAGCTGGGATTACAGGCACGCACCACCATGCCCAGCTAATTTTTTGTATTTTTTTTTTTAGTAGAGACGGGGTTTCACCATGTTGACCAGGATGGTCTCAATCTCTTGACCTCGTGATCCACCCGCCTCGGCCTCCCAAAGTGCTGGGATTACAGGCTTGAGCCACCGCGCCCGGCCTTATTTTTATTTCAATTATTTATTTATTTATTTTTGAGATGGAGTTTCGCTTGTCATCCAAGTTTGTTTATTTGTTTGTTTGTTTGTTTATTGTTGAGATGGTGTTTCGCTCTTTTTGTGCAGGCTGGAGTGCAATGGCGCAATCTTGGCTCACTGCAACATCTGCCTCCCGGGTTCAAGAGAGTCTCCTGCCTCAGCCTCCTGAATAGCTGAGATTACAGCGACACACCACCATACCTGGCTAATTTTTGTATTATTATTTTTTTTAAGTAGAGAAACTGTTTCACCACATTGGTCAGGCTGGTCTTGAACTCCTGACCTCAGATGATCCACCCACCTTGGCCTCCCAAAGTGCTGGGATTACAGGCATTGAGCCATCATGCCTGGGCAATTTTTTCATTTTAGAGATAATAAAACTGAGGCCCAGAAAAGGTGAATTCAGCAAGCCACTGCAAAAGATGTGATCACCTCATTCCTGGAAAGAACTGCTTGTTGATACACATGTTTTATAAATCAATGGGAGGAATTTTATCCAACAAAGCAAAAATTGTAGCCCCTGCCCCTAGGGAATAAAAAACCATAGACTTCCAAGCCTATTTTGGGAAGGCTTTAATGAATTAAACCTCATAAGTGGATTAAATTCCATTCCACAAAAGACAGCTTTTTGACTTTATTATTACCATCCAACACAATTGTCAAGACCTACGAAGGCAAGCTGAGAAGTTAGCCAGCTGCAGTTCCCGGAATGCTGACGGAAGGCTCAGAGGCATGGCTCCAAGAGAAAGAACTACGTTACTCACAGTGTTAGCAGGAGCCGAAGTATCACGTCCTGTGCCAGTTCCTCAAGCACAGAGGAGATAAGAAGGGCCGGTGACACGGGCAAAGGCAGTGAGCTGCAGAACAAAACAGGAGCCCTGAGCTAGGGAATCTCAGTCTTTCATCACAGTCAGCCTGCTCACGCTTTGCTCTAAAGGGAGACACCAATTCCATCTTCCAAGGGTGTAAACAAACTTGCGCTTTGCTCTAGAAGAAGACGCTGTCCGTGTCTCCCAGGGCTGTGTGCTATGCAAATATCCTGGAAAAGGCCAGGCATGGTGGCTCATGCCTGTAATGCCAGCTTTTTGGGAGGCCAGGGCAGGTGGATCACGAGGTCAGACCAGACTAACATGGTGAAATCCCATCTCTACTAAAATTACAAAAATTAGCCGGGTATGGTGGCACATTTCTGTAGTCCTACCTACTCCGGAGGCTGAGGCAGAAGAATCCCTTGAACCCAGGAGGTGTAGGTTGCAGTGAGCCGAGATCATGCCACTGCACTCCAGCCTAGGTGACACAGTGAGACTCTATCTAAAAAAAAAAAAAAAAAAAAAAAAAATCTATCTATCTATCTATCTATCTGTCTAATCTCCTGGAAAAGATGGTCTAGAAAAAGCACCGCCATTGTCTTTGCTTTCAAGATGTGTAGTAACACAGAAGAACTATGGAGGATTATCTCCCAACAATTTCTACGTTTCGTTTCTACACCATTAAGTTTTTGGCAAATGTTTCCATGCATACGCCAATCTGTCAGCCACTATGATTAATCTATCTGACAGAGGCTGGGGTGCAATCTGTTCCATGGCACATTTAATTAAAACTACCACCAACACACTGCAGGCAACAGGATAAGGCCAACTTCAACCACACCCCAGTGACCTGGACCCAGCCACTCAACTCTCACAAATAATGAGCTTACCTTCAAAACTCAGTTGGACCTGAACTTCCTCTCCCTGAAGCAGACCTACACAGGATACAAGTAATCACCAAGGACAGTCAGCTAATCAGCACCAAAGCCGCGTCAGTCAGCACCTGAGAAACAGCTTATTCAAAGGACCAGGATACTTAAGTGACATCAGGTAAGATTTGCTCTAATCAGATTTCCCTTTTGCTAGATTGCTTTTTTTTTTTTCTCTCCCAACATTTTTTTTTTTTTTTCTGAGACAGAGTCTCACTCTGTTACCCAGGCTGGAAGGCAGTGGTGTGATCACGGCCCACTGCAACCTCCACTTCCTGGGTTTAAGAGATTCTCCTGCCCCAGCCTCCTGAGTAGCTGAGATTACAGGTGTGCACCACTGCACCCAGCTGTTTTTTGTATTTTTAGTAGAGATGGGGTTTCACCATGTTGGACAGGCTGGTCTCGAACTCCTGGCCTCAGGTGATTCACCCACCTAGCCCTCCCAAAGTGCTGGGATTATAGGTGTGAGCCCCCACTCCCGGCCTTCTTCCCACCTTTTATTTTAGGTTCCAGAGTAAATATGCACTTTTGTTACATGGGTAAATTGTGTCAGGGGTTTGGCGTACAAATTACTTCATCACCCAGATGGTGAGTACAGTGAGGTAGTTTTCGGTGCTCACCCTCCTCCCGTCCTGCACCCTCCTTTTGCTGGATTTCCAAAGTTCTCCATGTGCCTCTGCCCTTCCTGGTCACATGTTTTCTATTGCTGCATAATGAATTACATATAATGGCTTAAAACAACCTACACTGATTACCTCACAGTTTCTGTGGGCCAGGAGTCTGGGCAGGGCTTACCTGAGTCCTCTTCAAGGCTGTGATCACAGTGTTGGCCAGGGCTGGGTTCTCTAGAGGCTCATCTTGGGAAGGCCCTGCTTCCAAGCTCAGCCTGCCAGCAAAACCATGACGTAACGTCAGCAAGGAGTGATGGCCCATCACATTTGCCATAGTCTGCTGGTTTCCAGCAAGTCACACGTCCTGCCCATGCTCAAACAAAGGGAATTAAATAAAGGTCTGAACAGCACGAGGAAGGGCTCATGAGGACCCATTCCAGAGTCTGCACGTTCTTTAGGATCAGGGCCAGATCCTAGAAGCCACAGTCCAGCAATGTCCAACAGAAACGGAATGTGAATCACGTGTGCCATGTTAAATTTTCTAGCAGCCATATTTAAAAAAAGTGAGGCCTGCGTTCCCACAACTATCCATGCTGTCTCCAGTTTGCTACTGAGCCCTCCTGACTGTTGAAGAGAACCAGCGATGGACTCTCGTCAAAGCAGTGAAGAGAGATTTTATACAGAAACTAATGCAACAGGGAAAACAGACTTGCGCCCAGAACTGGGCTCAGTGGGACACAGTAAAGACAGTTGGGGACTTACAGCCAAGAGTGGCGGGGAGTAGCCCATGGGTGGAAAATCACTAAGAGCAAGCCTTGACCATAGGGAAGACTCTTGCTAAGAGCCGGCCAGGGTGATCAGATATCCAGGGTGGAAGATGAGGAATTTGATCAGATTTCAAGAGCAGGAGGGCTTCTCTCTAAACTGACTTAGCAGGATTCTTGCTAAAACTGGTCTGTGCAAGCCTGGCAAGGACTGTGGCCAAGGTCAAAGGCTGAGAAGAGGTTTTAGAGGTCACGGAGAGCATCTTGTCATACTTCACTTTTTTGCCTGACCCAGGGGATATCTGAAGCATTGCTTCCTGCTTTAAAGAGAGGGTGGATCTAAGACCTCCCTGTTTATTTGGACTATTGAGCACTTGTAATGGGCTGGTGCAAATGGGGGACTGAATTTTAAATCTGATTTCATCTGAATTAATTTAAACTTAAAAACCAACAGTGTAAGCTATTTTGGTGGGATTATATTTCATGGTAACCATTGATTCCCATAAAATTTTCTCACATTGTGAGATCTGGGATTTTTCAAGAAGCCAAAAGTCTGGATTTTTGGTGGTGGGAAATCACCTAGACATGAAAAATCATCTATTTAAAAAACGTTTTTTAACTCTGTAGGCCAAATAAAACACTAGATCTGGCTGAGCCAGCAGCATTTAACCTCAGCTTTAAGGTATCCATCTCCTACTGCAGTTCCTTCTCTACTATGTTGTCAATTTGAATCACAGGGTAATTTTATTTCCTGAAAGTTTTGGGGAGCGACAGCTCTGCAGTCTTTAAGAAAGGACTGCCTGGGCACAGTGGCTCATGCCTGTAATCCCAGCACTTTTGGAGGCTGTGGGCAGATCATGAGGTCAGGAGTTCGAGACCAGCCTGGCCAACATGGTGAAACCCCATCTCTACTAGATACAAAAAATTAGCCGGGCATGGTGGCAAATGCCCATAGTCCCAGCTACTTGGGAGGCTGAGGCAGGAGAATCGCTTGAACCTGAGCAGCAGAGGTTGCAGTGAGCCAAGATTGCATCATTGCACTCCAGCCTGGGCAACAGGATGAGACTCCATCTTAAAAAAAAAAAAAAGGAAATGACCACACACAGGGAGAATCCCCCAGGACCAAGGCCTCTCTTGGGCGGTGGGAGTTTCTCTTGCATAGCCTGCCCCGTGCCATCCCCACTACCCTTGCTTCCCATTTCACTAAAGGGACAGTTGAACCAGGAAGCAGGAAAGCACATCTCTTTTCTTATCAGGCTCTTTCCCAACTCATAAATGTCCAGAAGAAAAGGAACAGATTTTCCTGATTAGTTATACTCACTCTTTGGTATATTTGCATTTTCCCCCAGTTAAGAATGAAGAGCAAGTCAGGGCAAAGGTTTACCTAGTTTGAAACCCTGAGAGAGCATTACGATGAGAAGATTGTTTGATGAGGTGTTTAGGGGGAGGAAAACGACCACCTTCCTTTTCCCTGCCCCGCTCGCCACCAAGGACCCTGCTCCAATAACAGCTGGTTGCTCAGCTGCCTCTAAGGATGGGTGCAGAGCTTCGGATTCCTCGGATGAATATACAAGGTATAGCCTCTCAGAAAAAAGTAATGAAAATAAACAAATTTAAGGATTATCATGATCAACAGGTATCAAATTAGCCTGCCTAGGGCTTCTGTTTCAGTTCAGCCTTGGGGGCCACTGGAAAACCACAAACTTGCTTCGGGGAGAGAAAAGGAGGAGCTGAGAAATTGTCTTTAGTCTTTCCATGGATCAGGTAAGGTTGTCAAAGTGGAAAGAAGGCAGGTAGATGTATCTTTGGGACTCCCACAGAAGGGTGACAGCACACCGGCCCAGACCAGGTATTCTGAGGGTAGCGATGAGACACCCCACCACTTCCAGGGAGGTGGAGGAGCCTCAGAACCCATGGGTGGCCACTAGGAGATGTGCCTCTAGCAATCTCCCTTGGACAAGGCAATGTGCCTTCCTATAAAGCACTCAAAGGGTATGAGCTAGACATACCAGTAACACAACGCTACACTCTGGTTATATCATGGATTAACTGGGGTTTAGACCCCAGCCTGGCACCATAGGCACCAAATTCAGCATTGTTCCAAAATGCTGCCTAGAACTTATGTTGCAAATGAGCTTGTAGAACACATAAATGAGGGAGGACTTGTGCGAAAGACCTTATGTGGTGTAACAATTAAATTTTACCACGAGTGGACTCATTGCTGTGTTTCCTTATTGTTTTGTTTTCAGTAAGTTTTCATGTTGTTATCAAAATGAACTTGTAAAAAGACCTGGATTCAAGTTTTCTGATTTCTAAAGGTACTTAAATATTTAAATTGCCTGCCATATTTAGTGCTATGAAATGTAAAACTTAAGAAGGGTGCTAGTGGATCTTGAAAATGGTGTAAACACTCAAGCCAATGAAGGCCAAACCATCAACAGTTAATAAACAAAAATAATTTAACGGCATAATGGCTGTGACCACTTATCTCAACAAGGGATATTTATCCTTAATTTTATTTCCTTTCCATTTTCTGGGGGAGATGTAGGATTGTAGGGCGTAAAATTTCTCACAGGCTTTATGTGTTTTGTGTTTTCTTACCAGGTTTACAGGGCATTTAATTTCTCACAGATTTTGTATATTTTAAGCAAAATACATAAAATAATTATTTGAATCTAAATGTGTTTACATGTTCGGTTGGGATCATTTCTGATCTGGTAAGGAAGAAGAGTTTTTTATCTTAGATGTTGTCGACAATTCTTATTCATTTAGAAGTACAAAGAGTATTTTTCTAGGTAGAAATAAATGGCAATTAGCCACTCATTCTCCATCACGAAATGTCTTTTAAAGTCAATATTGGTATCAGAAAGGAATAATATGAGCAGAACATAAATTTGACAATTTGCTTATGGATGGTTTCATCCAGGAGCTGTGCTGGGTGAAATGTAGAAAACCACACCCAGCATCGGAACACATAGAACATGCGTGCACACACATACACACCTCAACCCACCACCAGCAGCCTCCATTCACCGCAAGTACTGAGTTCACACTTATCTACTCGTGGGATTAGAACTCACCCTCTGGTTTCAGCTGACTCTCCTTCCACAGCTGCACTGTAACTCTCGAGCTGCAACCCTTCCTACGGTTACTTCGACAGGCACACTTCAGGTCTTTTCCAAAGTAAAGCGACATATTTATTAACCATTTAACATGTGTCAAACCGTGCAGCTCTTATTAAGTTCCTATCTTTATTCTTGGGTATGTCACTGCTTAAGTTTTGGGGTGTTGTGCCTCTAATGCAGTTTTCCCCATAAATCCTAAGGCTTCTTTATTGTGCATTTTTGCAGAGCACTATTATTTTTGGGAGGCAAGTGTACATTAACAGAATTCACTGCATTCTATTATGAACATCATTTCATCAAAATGATAGCAATTGAAGTCCAATATCCAAGAAGCGTCTGCCGGAAGCCACCCCTAGTGTTCAGATTTCCTTGATTTTAAGCATTCTGTATAACATTTTACATTTCTCAAATGACAGCTCTTGGAATAAACATCTAGAAACAAATGAGTTATAAATAGCATTTGATTAATAAGTCAAGAATTAATATTTAGAAATGTCACTTTCAAAAGACATTAAACAGTAATTTAGACCATGCTACTCAATTTTAATTTAGTGATGTTTACCACTTGGTCAAAAACGAGCATTAGCACATCAAAATTTTAATCTCAAAATATTTACTTGCGACAAAACTACTAAAACATATTACCTAAACACCACCCCTTTAGCTTTTAATACCACTATCTTCCATTAAACTTTGAAAAAAAAAATTCCCTGAGACCATTTTCAATTACTACATACATAAAACAAACATTTAGCATAAACCAGACACTTATTCAACTTTAAATTTTCCCCACTTGATGATAAACAAAACCATGCTTCACTATGTTCTGACAAATTAAAATTTGGGGGTATATTTGCTTTTCAAATATACAAGTCAGCACAGTTAAATATCTACAAATGTTCGTGAAAAGTTAAAACAAAAATGGATTGCTTCCATCATGCTAAAAACCTTAAGAAAATTATTCTTTTTCAACACAAGAGGCATGAAGAACAGCAGAAATACTCTACCACTTAGCTTAATGATGGAAGCAAAAGCACAGTCATTAACTTGTAGGCTAACGTAATTCTATCCTAGCTAGTAGGTCTTTACACATAAAATGCTGACTTAACCTGAAGAGAACCCACTTTACCTGCCCCCACCCCATGTAAATCAATTTCATTTCAGCGACTGTCTGCATGAAATGAGACTGTTCTGATGTTTTGATATTAAAACACTTCACTAAAATCTATTAGAATCTAGTTGCTTTTTTTAAAGAAAGAAAAAGGCATTAACTGTATAAACACCGAATTGGTATTTACTATAAGAATTCTTTTCTTCCTGTTTTTTGGTATAATTCTACCAGTACTCCTTTCTGTGACCATTCTTATTAAAAAAAAAAAAAAAAAAAAAAAACAACAACAACAACAAAAAAAACTAGCAAAGGTAGCAATAAAGATTTTAAAAGGTAATTGTTTAAAAGGAAGACAACACAATCCGATAAACAACTGTTTGTCCTTCCCCCTCAACAAGCATAAAAGCCTTATCTAGTTTACTTGGTACTTGAAGTAAGCTGCAACCTCTTCATCAGATTCCATTAAATAATATAAACTAATTTGGGAAAGCTTTTTAAACGCCAGCATGGTACCTAATCTTCTAAAGTGCAAATAGGAAAACTAAAAACAAGTATTCTTTAATCTTGGAATTGTTTTAGAAAACTATATAAAATAAATATAACTGACAACACAAGAAAAAAGTTTATTTTAAAAGCAAATCAACCTTCCTTGAATTTAATGTCTACTTTAATACTTCTTTATATTAATAACTTGTCACTGAGCGGTATATAATTACATTTTTCTGGGCCAAATATTTGTGATGCAAAAAAAAAAAAAATCACTGATTTTGCACCTTACTTGGTAGACAATCTTAGCTAGCACAAAAGATGGAAACTACTAATTTTCATAGTACTCTAGTATCTCAGCATCAAAACAGCTAAAGAATGGCAAGTGTGTTGTACTGGCAACATGATCATTTTCAGTTCACCAAGAACAAAATGCTACTTTGCCTACAAGAACATCAAGAATAAACTTTCATGTGTCTGATGCTACTTACCTCCTTTAGTGTGAAGCAGTATACAAATACAGTATATGCCCCAGAGTTGTAACTATTTATTTTTATTTTTTCAAACCAACACCCATGAAAGTGAAAGTACTACGACTGAAGCGCTTCTACTTGGAATGCAGATGTTCCTGGTGGAATCACTCAGAACAAATGGCTCACCAGATACTAATGGAGATAAACTACCCCCAGATTACGTTCAGAAAGTACATTGCCATGACTACGTGCTGGAAATCATGCGCCAAGTTTCAGTACCATGGTACCCAGCTCTACTCAATGTCATAGGTGAATTATTCAGCCTTAATGACAGGGATATTCAAGGTAGGCAGAGGTAGATGATATAAAACACAAAATTTCTACAAGCTACAAAAGATCATGTAGTTACATTAGCCCTACAATGCGTAAGTAAGTAGACGACCCAGAAGGATACGTGAAGCTGCCTCAAATCACATACCTACCAAGATATTCTTTCAACAAAACATGTATCTGGATCTAGTTCTCTGAATTCCTAGAGCCGTGAACTGAAATGTCCACTTCATAGCAAAACAGACGAGTCAATTCCTACAACTTAATTTAGCTCTTACTCTTATCTTCAACCCAAAATACCATCACCACTATCCAGCCCTTTCTTTAAAAGAAATCCATGTATTCGCAAAGTATGACACATTTTCAATACCCATCAATGAAAACACTTTCTCATGAGCCATCCACCTTTTACAGGAATGAACTTGTTAGAACGGCGCCTCTAAGTGAATTTACCTGTATTCCTGATTACGACTTCTTCAGTCATTTTCAGCCACTTCTTTAGCGCGTATTATATTTATAAATTAGAGAATATCAAAGATACTTATATCAAGCCCTTTTCTCTGAAGAAATAGAAATTCTGAAACAGTAAACAGATTTTTTTCTGTGTTTTTGGTTCAGAGAAAAATAACCATGCATGGACATTTCACATAAATTTTCCTGTTTGGCATCTTACCTGGCTAACAGACAATATCACCTATAATTAACTGAAAACATTCTTAACTGTTTATATAGTGTATCTTTTTCTAAAGTAACAATATAATGTGATCACTCTGCAGTTAAGAAACCTGATGTATCCTGCCATAGAAACAATTGATTACAAACATTTATTCTATTTTTTAAATGCCATTAACCAACTGAAACAAGTCCTAACTAGCTCTTTAATAAGCTGATGGCATATGTTACTGTAATATGCATGTGTTTCAAATTGACTGTGGTTATGTATTTTATTCAGTCTGCTTCCAGTGTGGTTACCAACATGAGGAAAATAAGTAATAATTAGAACTTTTAAAAAGAAAGGATTTTCCCTCCCCTTCAGTGATTTCGGTGCCTTAACAGAAGGTTATGACTAGGGTCATGAGAAGTCAAAACAAACATGCCAAAATGTATGCAGCTAAAAACACAGAACTCTATTTGCTGACTGCATTTCAAGAATTACCTAAAAGCCATCCAGAGTGAATAAGGTGGGTGAATAAATGAAGAAAAGCTGACTTGGGTTTGAATTGAGAAAGGGCACACATTTTCTTCAGCTACTCTGAATGCAATTCAAGATGAAGAACAAGCTGTGCTAACCTACAGCAGCATCAGTAGCCTGAGGATACGGTCCATCACAGAGCAGCTACATGTTAGGGTTAACAACGTTCATTTATGGGTACAGCCTCCCATTCAAGCCTGAAAAGTTTAATTTCATTACCTCTAACCAGAACTCATATGGTTCTGATTGCAATTCTTTTAAGTAATAAAGTTGAGACAATAAGAATACAGCATCAAATTAGAAATCCAGAGTACAATAAATTCTACAAGACAACTGGCATGGGTCTTTAAAAAGGTCACTGTCATGAAGCACTGGGGGGAGATGACAAAGAGATTAACCCAGATTAGTGGAGAATCAAAGGACATTATGAGCGTGGTTATATATTCCTGGAATGGATCCTGGATTTAAAATATATACAAATCTGTAAAAGACAGTTTGAGGGGCATTCAATAACAATGTATTACAGAATTACTGTTAATTTTCTTAGATATGAAAATGGTTTAGGTTATGTGGGAAACTGTCCATATCCTTACAAGATACAAGGTGAAGTACTTAGAAATATACTTTACAATGTTTATAACATGTCTGTTACAAGATATAAGATGAAGTACTTAGAAATATAGTTTACAATGTTTAGAATGCATCTGTTCACACAATAAAGTATGTGTGTGTATTCAAATAAACTCCTTTATATATATATATATATATATATATACGCATATATATATATATGTACATATATATATACACACACACACGTGCATAAACATACACGAGATAAAACGTGGCAAATTTTTAATGATTAGCAAATCTAGATGAATAGTATTTATACGTTCAATGTATCACTCTTCGAATCTTTCTGAAGATATGTACATTTCCCAACAGTTTTTTTGAGAAAGTGCCACTTATAGTAATAGATACCTACTTCAAGGGATCAATTTAGCATTCTACACCCCTGCCTGTTTAATCTTAGCCTCTAAAACAAGTGGTCTCCAAATCGGGTTCATATATTCTAGGGCAGAGACAAACCACTAAGATATAGAAAGAAAATATTTAAATTTCTATGAATAAATTTTTATCTCACCCTTTTAAGATTTCTATTTTTTTGAGGATTTTCATAATGTACAATATGAATTAATACAGCAGAACTTGTAAAACTTGTGAATAAATATACATACATATTTTTAAGGCTACAGGCTCAAAAAATGTTACTCATCAGGGTATCTAGTCAAAATCTTTGGATACAACTGTTGTATAAAACAGACATGACTTTTTAAGTCTCTGACCACCAAAAGACCATTAAAATCAGTCTCTTTTGCTTTTATCCAGGGGATTACTGACTCAATAATTTATTAACAGAAATCCTAGGTCTAACAGCAGCAGCAGAAGACAGTAATGGCAGTGAGAAGTGTTAGCAGAAGCTAGGGAATCAGCGAATCGGCCAAGTGTGGTTTGGCCACAAGTTAGCACCAATAAAATGCCCAGTTTTGTTCATCAAGGAAATCCAGAATTTTAAATACTGAGATTTAAAGTGTTCTAGAATGTCATAGGAAAGAACATTTTTGAAGATTGGAAAATTTCAGAAAAAGATACTACCAAGTACTAAGTAATTTCAAAAGAAGACCATTCTAAGGAAGGATACACAATACAATGAAGGCAGCTTTGCTTAAAAACATGGGGGTGTAGTGGCCATGTCAGTATAAAGAATACAGAAAACAATCTTGGTAATTGACAAGAACACTTAATGGAATCATGATTCTAAAATAAAAGATAATTGAACATAAGGCCTTTGAGAAAATGTTTACGTTAAGTTTCTTCTACATATTTTATTCTAAGGGGTACAAGGAGTTAATCCACAAAAAGGAAAATGATACAACTGAAAAATGTAAACTATAGCTTTGCTATTATTTAAAAAATGATAGAAGGCAAGCCATCGTGATTACAGCTGGAAAGTAAACCAAGAAAACAGATGAGAAAAGAAAATAGTGATTTTACTGTACATTAAACAGATGAAAATTTCAGCCATTATACCAATAAATCTCACTCTGGAAAATAATTCCATAATTTTTATAGTTGCATAGTTTATTAGGTAGGGGGCTAATTTGTCTCATATAAACTTGAAGCTGTGGAAAAAAGATGTTTGCAAACTAAATTATACGTATCGCATAGGAAAGCTATATCTATCAGAGAAGAAAGATACTGGTCTATTAAGGATTTTAAATGCAGAAACTATGAATTATAGAAACAAAGCGCCAGAAGCATATGAAAAAAGAAATCTGTAGGCACATAACAGTTATGGAGAATGGTGGGTTAGAAGAGACTGTAAAATCACACTAGTATGCATTACAAATCCACCTACAAGTTCAGGGCACTGGAAGAACATCACATCCAATTGGCCCTGGGTCTGTTGGCTACTGATGCTAGATTGTAACTGGATTCAATTTTTTTCCATTTAGATGTCACTATTTTATGAAAAACACTCAAATTTTATTTTAAAAAGAAGAGAAAATTTGCTTCACAGAAGTTTATATTACAGTTAGTTCTTTTTTTTTTTTTGAGATGAAGTCTCAGCTCTATCACCCAGGCTGGAATGTGGTGGCATGATCTCGGCTCACTGCAACCTGTATCCCGGGTCCAGGCAATTCTCTCATTTCAGCCTCCTGAGTAGCTAGGGTTACAGGTACCTGCCACCACACCCAGTGGCATTTTGTAGAGACGTGGTTTCACGACGTTGGTCAGGCTGGCCTTGAACTCCTGACCTGAAATGATCTGCCCGCTTTGGCTCCCAAAGTGCTGGGATTACAGACGTGAGCCACGGGGCCCAGCCTATGTTACAGTTAGTTCATTTTATGAATTATTCTATTCCTTCAAAATAAGGTCAGCTATTAATGAAAAGATTTCTTCAAAGTGCAAGGCATCCAGGTTTCAGAACTTTAGATCATTCATGATCCTAACTGGCCCCTCCTATTTCTACCCCCGTCATGTCATCTGAAGGAAAAGCCAGTGCTTCATTTTCACTGGAGTTTTTCCCCCGGTATTCTCATTTTAAATAACTGAAAGATATACACTATTACAGTAACAGTTTTAAAGAAGTCATCAATTAAATCTTTATAAGCCTGGTAATGTAACAGGTAAAGAAAAATGTATATGGGTTGTAATAAGGGTAGTTTTTTCTATTCACTGTTCTTTGACTTTTATGGGACAAAAATCATACTAGAGAATATGTCATTGATTTTACAGCATGAAAGATATCAAAATTAATAAGGGGAAATGATACATTTAACATTGGTAAACAGGTATTTATCAAAAGAAAAAAGAGAAATTGGGGAAAAGTGTATCAGTTAAACCACAGTGTTCAAATTGGAGTGGAAAAGATTATAATCTGATTGATGATGTTTATCAAAAAGTAACATAATATTTAAAATGTAAAATTTGACTTCAGGGAAGGGCAACATACTTTTAACACAGGAAACCACAACAAAACACTCGAGCAAAACACTTAGGTTACCCTTAAGTAATCTTACAGGTGACTAATTTCACAGGCTCAGATTTAAAACTACTGTGCTTTAAATCTGAGCCTGTGAAATTAGTCACCCTTAAGATTACTCACCAAAGAGGTAATCTTCTCCCAAAAAGAAAATACAGACTACCTGATTACAACAGTCTTAGAAAATAAAAGTCAAATTTTCATTTACAGTATAAAAACTGTTAAATCAATTCATTAAATATGATGTTCAACTCAAGTTTTCAGTTAAGTAGTGTCAAAATAATAGTATGGCCTAGCCAGGGAAATTGTAAATATTTAAGATTACAGTGTCAATGGAAAAAGTTTTCGCATGAATTAAAAGAAAAGCATTCATTTGAAAATATTCTCAAGTAGGAAGCCAAAACAATTCCAGTAAAATTTTTAAAAGACCGGAAAAAGCAGCCCAAAAATCCAGTTTGAAAGACAATAAATATATAAACTGTTAAGCAAAGCCAGGAATGTAGATTACTTTGAAACATCTACTTATTTCCATTTTAATGAAGAATTAAAGGATACAATGTGTTAAAGACATATTTAAAAGACTAGCAATGGGATAAGACAGATAAATCAAATTTTGTTGATATTCCGAATAATTACAAGAGACTTTGAAAATGTAGTGTAATTCAGATTTTCTTTCCCGTTTAAAAATTTCTATCGATTGCCTCTATCTTTGGTGTTACTGCCACCAATAAACACAGTATACAGCTTACAAACCTAATTACTATCTTCAACTAGGAAAAGGTAAACCAACATCATTTCTTGAAAAATAAGAAATAAAGAATGTGATCCTACTTAATTTTGTCTCATGGTCCCACAATATTCTGAAATGTCATGCCAAAATGTAAAAGTTCAAAAGGGAACATTATCATTTACTATAATTGCACCAAAAATTTAGCTACTGTACGCTGGTGTGATGACAGCTAGTAGTACGCAGAGGCTACAGAGAGACGTGTTTATATATATACATATATATACATACACACATATATGTGTGTGTGTGTGTGTGTGTGTGTGTATATGTATGTATATATATACATTTGCTTAGCTTACAATTAGTAAAAGGTTCAGTTTAATGTGAAACTGAAATACACAACAACATAATGCCTTCATGTAAATACGCTACAACTTTGTTTTCTTGCAGTTTAAAAGGATAGTGTAATTACCTTAAATTTACACAGAACATTAAGAAACATGGTAGTTGTTTATGATTAAAATAAAATAGCACTGTAAATTAATTTTACACAATGTTAAATATATTCACATGATCACCACTGTGATTCAATATGGCCACTAATGCAGTTACATATCAATATATGTACATAACATTTGCCACAGCAGTTTTTGTAAGTTGGACTTTTTGCGGACCAGGTTTACGAGACAAATAACCTTGTATCGATGCTTTCATATTATGAAAGGAATTAAATGTTGTAAGTAGTTTCATTCTTCTGGGGGAGCAGGAGGGGAGAACCTCTAAAAAGTCAGTGTCAATTGAAGAGAGTTCTACCTTCTCGAATATTTGAACTTGTTGACCAAGAGAGATTCCTATAAGCTGAGGATACACACATCTTAAGATAGTAATGAATCTCATAACATTGTCAGTGGCATTTAGCAGGCGTCTGCCAAGAGGAACACCATGTCCTATAGCAGAGCCTTCTGAGAATATGGTTGCTGTGGCTGAGGTGGCTGTTGGCTGCCTCCAGGCTGAGGCAGGGTGGATGATGTTAAGTTATAGTTTGGCACCTGGGACACATTAGGTCCTGCATTCTGGTACAGAGTGACGTCGGCAGTTGCAGCAGCAGCAGTAGCAGCAGGAGGAGGACTATAGACTGGAGCCTGGCTAGGATACGTGTTTCCTTGAACGGAACTCACCATTGTACTGTGGAGAAAAAAAAAAAAAACCACTCAATTAGATCAATACTGATTTATGGAGCAACTTACAGATAAATGGAAAAGCTATTTATTAAGCATTCATTCATATAGTCAATTCACTTAATAACCGTTTACTAAATAGCTATCAAGTGCCAAACATGCTATTTTAGGCACTGTGATATCAGGCATTGTGTTAAAAAATGTGTTATTCAGGCATTGTGTAAAAAAGGCGGGGGACGGTTGCGGAAATAAGTCTATACCACCATGCAGCTTCTTTTCTAGTGGGAGAAAAAGGGTAAAAAACACATGTATCATGTGTCAAGTGGTTATAACTGCTAAGAAGAAAAACAAAGCACAATAAGGAGGACCAAGAGCAGCTGGGGCGAGGGATTCTACTTTACCATAGGGGGCCTCTCCAACAAGGCAATATTTAAGCAGAGATGTGAAAAAACTGAGGGACTCAGCCAGGTAGAGTCTCTAGGAAAATGCATTTCAGGCAAACAAAAGGCTTTGAGGACAGAAAACACCAGGTGTTTTCTGCAGCAGAGGGGGCCAAAGGGAGAGCAGCTAAGATCACTCAGCAGAGCTGGGGTGGTGGGGACAGGGCTGGAGAACACACCGCGCCTGATGGCCACAGTAAGTGCTGTGGCTTATACTCTGAGTGAGACAGAAAGACATTGGCTGGTTCTGAGCAGAAGGATGATAAGATTCCATAGGGTTTAATAGTCTCCCTCTGGACCAGGACAGCTGACTGCAGGCTGTTATAATCGACCAGGAGAGAGCTGAGTGGCAGCAGAGCCATGGTAATAATGTTGATGGGAGAAAGGGTCAAATTCTAGATATATTTTGAAGATAATGCCTTCAAAATATGACAATGAAGAGAAGAGTCCAAAATGCCCGAGATTTAGAACCAAAAAATTGGCAGAAATAACTGGTAGAGTGGCCATTCACTGAAAAGAACACTATGAAGGGACTACAGGAGACTTGGGGTGGGAGGAGTGTGGGGAAGACCAAAGTAATGATCTTGGACCTGTCAAGTACGGTGTCCAAAATATACATAAGCAAAGAGAATGCATAGGCAGTCAGCTATTTATGCCTGTTGTCCCGTCGGGAGGTGCGGTGCAGAAATACACATCTGGGAATCCTTGGCAGATCCACGGCATTCAAAACCACAGGGCTGGATGAGATCCCCTGGGGAGCGGCTGCAAACAGAAAAAGGCAGTCCATCTACTGAGCACTGGACCTTGAAGTCAGGAAGATAAAGAGCCAAGAGGCAAATGAGACTGAGAAGAAGTGGCGGTGAGGCAGAAGGAAAAAGAGAACGGTCGTGGGCAAGTGAAGAAAGTATTTCAGAAAAGAGGAGGGAAGAGCAAACTGTCAAATGGAGGAGGAGAATGGTGAACTGACCAGGAGTCTGGCAGTATGGGGATCACCAGTGTCCTTGACAAGAACTGTCCCAGTGGACTAGTGGAAGGGAAGGCCTCATAACCTCCTTTCTCATATTTCCCTGAAAATACAGAAGCACAAGCTTCACCAGCACACTGATCAATCTCTGCAGCTGCACTCCCTGGGGTACTGAGCTTGGCCTCCTGCTCCCACTGCTCTGCTGCCAGCACTCCCATCTCAAGCCCCACCACTTGTGTACTGCCCCGAAAAAAAATCCTTCAAAGGGCTGTCTTTATCTACTGTTTCTATTTCCTGTCTTCCTATTTCCAACTGAATACATGCATTTCCACTGTAAGACACTAGGTTAGCTATGTAAAGAGAGGTACTAAGATGCTCCCCCTACATTTGTATTAAAAATATAAAACAAACTATACAAAAAACAACAGCAAATTTTTAAAATATTGCCTATTTCTAAACTCCCTCCAATTGTTAAATTACCTATACATCTATTGTTGGTAAATTCAATGCTCTCGTACTCTGCACAAATGCATTATTTGATGGTAATTATTATGAGACAGTAATTTAATGCTACATTTCAGTAACTAATGTGGTGACCGAAGGCATTATTTGTCATCACTCCACATATGTGAGACATAAAGTTGATTAGAAGATGTCAAATTTCATGCTATTATTTACAATGGTATGGGCCACAATATTGCCATAATATGAGTCTATGTGCTGAGCTCTGGAGTCAGAATGTCTGGTTTAGAATCTTCGCTAAATGGGACTTTAGTTCTGTCTCCAGGTCTCAGTTTCCCCATCTATAAAATGGGGGTAATAGTTTACCGACTTCATAGGTTATTATGAGGAATAAGTAAGTTATTTGTGTAAAGCATACTGCACAGTGCTCGGCACATACTAAATAATCCTTAAATGTTAGCATTACAGTAATCATTCTCAATCTACAGTTCCACCGTCGACCCAGTTGCCTGGGGCAAAACCGTGCAATTCGCCAACATTTCTTTCTCTTACCTCTACAGTGCGCTATCTCCCAACCTTGTCACCCAATGTGTAATTATTTGCTAATCTCCTAAATAAGTCTTTCCCATTAATAGCACTGTATCTTGCCAATAAATACTCATCATTTCTTGCCTAATATCCGTGGTCTCCCAGCTTCTAATCTTGCCACTATGAATCTATCTACACTACCGCCATTTAAAGCCCTTTCTGAACTTCTTCATTATCCCTAAGATGTTATCTAGGACCTGCATTCTCTGACCCCTAGCAGTGTCTTCAAATACGTCTCTCCCGGATGTGGAGAAATAGGAACACTTTTACACTGTAGGTGGGAGTGTAAATTAGTTCAACCATTATGGAAGACAGTGTGGCAATTCCTCAAGGACCTAGAAACAGAAACTCCATTTGACCCAGCAATCCCATTACTGGGTATATATCCAAAGGATTATAAATCGTTCTACTATAAGGACACATGCACACGAATGTTCATTGCAGCACAGTTTACAATAGTGAAGACCAACCAACCCAAATGCCCATCAAAGATAGACTGGACAGGGAAAATGTGGTACATATACACTGTGGAATATTATGCAGCTATCAAAAACCATGAGTTCGTGTCCTTTGTAGGGACATGGATGAACCTGGAAACCATCATTCCCAGCAAATTGACACAAGAACAGAAAATCAAACACCGCATGTTCTCACTCATAGGTGGGTGTTGAACGATGAGAACACATGGACACAGGGAGGGGAGCATCACACACTGGGGTCTGCAGGGGGGAAATAGTGGAGGGACAGGGGGGGGGGGGGGGGGAGTTGGGGAGAGATAGCATGGGGAGAAATGCCAGATATAGGTGATGGGGAGGAAGGCAGCACATCATACTGCCATGTGTGTACCTATGCAACAATCTTGCATGTTCTTCACATGTACCCCAAAACCTAAAATGCAATAAAAAAAAGAATACTTCCTGCAGCTAAAATATACTCAACATGTATCACAAACAATTAAACACTGTAAGTGTTAAAAAAAAGAAAAAAGAGTATTCATTTCCACCAGATCTCAACTTAAAAAAAAAATTCTGCGAGACAGCAAGCTACAATTAACATTTTTTTCTAAGCTACATAACCCACTAGGGAAGGCCCTGTTTTCTGACACTTAGAATAGGCCTCATTATCATCGCCCTTAAAGTCATTTCGGAATACTAGATCTGACAACAAAATAATGCTTGAAAATCTCCAAGCACCTCCAACACGTAACTCTTTGAGGATGAATAGTGCAATAGAGAGGGTGGACAGGAGCATTCCTGGGCACTCCCCACTCTGCTGGAAAGGTTTCTAGAAGTTGTGCCTGTGCTACCTAGAAACTTCTGTTGCCAGCCGGAATATCATAACTTCTAGAACACACATTGGTAAGCTCTTAAAAAAGCCCATCCTTTATTTGCTTCAAGGAAAAGATTTCCGCTTAGAGGCCCATTAAAGCAAAAAACAACAACAACAAAAAAACACTTACATCATAATCATTTAACTACATGACAGAGAGCACTGTAGGTAAATGGGCCTCTGTCATCACATCTTCAGCCAACTGCCTCCTGAGAAACAAGGGCGCTTATCTTCTTGTATCTTCTTGTTTCAAATGGGGTGCCTTGCTATAATGTAAACTACATTCCAAAGTAGGGCAAAAATAAGAAAATATTTGTCTTAAAGAGACAGCCCAGAACTATATATTTTTAAATCTCAGGATTTAGATTTTATATAAAATGTGTGAAAAAATGACAAGCTATAGTCATTAAATGTAAATTTCATTAACGACATTATCAAGTATCATAGATACAAATAAAAATAACAATAAAAACTTATGGTAAGAGTAGTATTAAAAATATCAGGCTGAAACCAAATTACAGGAGTTCAGTGAGTTGGGAAGCAGAGGACCAGCTTGCTGACTGATCCTGTAACACCACAGAGGCTCCAATCACTCATCACCACGAATGGGGCTACTGTATGACGCTGACCACAGATATTTATTAGCCAGATTTTATAGTTATAGATAACTGGTGGCACTTTGCCAGCTGTAACAGCACTAACTCCAAAGAAAAATCAATAGTCAAATTACTTTGGGTAGGCAGCCTGAGTTGGCTGACTAGGAAGGGCTGGGTTTGCGGACGGCGGGCCCACTGCCTGGCTGAGAGAAGACAGCTGCTCCGGGGGAAGACTGTAGCTCTGGAGGTGGCTCATCTGCGTGTTCCCCGCAACCAGGTAGGCACCACTTGGAGGAGGCCCTGCATATACCTGGGACAGTTAAAGAGAAACCATATTCAATTCTAAAATTTTAATAAGCACACCAAACTTTCTCTGTAAAGGTAGTCAGTTACAAAAACAAGAAAAATTACCACTCTGGAATCCTTTCTTAAAGGTTACTTCTGTCAACAGACATTATGAAAAACACTTTTCAATGAAATAGGCTGTGGACAGTTTTCATTTTTAGTTAAACATTAGCTAAACTCATGTTTATCTCCATACTGAAGCATTAAAGAAACTGACCCTGAAACTTTATACTAATATAATCTCCCTTCCCATTAAATATATTTTAATATTCTGCATGCTGGTATTTTTTAAGGAATCCCAAAGGATATTTGGAAAGTGTATTTGAACTCATTGTTTTGTAGCTATAGACTGCAATGGATACAAGACACATTACCTAAACTCAGTTTACTGAACAACAGAGCAAGCTAATTTTCTAAAGCAGGGGTCAGCAAACTTTTCTGTGAAGGGCATGACAGTAAATATTTAAGTTTTGTGGGCCATGTGGTCTCTGACACAACCATCCAGCTCTTCTGGTGAATCAGAGTGGCTGTGTTCCAATAAAAGTTTACTTAAAAAAAAAAAAAAAAAAAAAAGGCAACAGGCTGGATTTGTTTGCCTCCTTCTGTATTTAAAAATGTATTTTTTAATCTAAAAAGACCGAAGTCTTAACTACCCAAAGTCTGAAACATATAGTGTCCTAATTTTCTGCAGTATTCATTAGCTCCTTCCATTTAGTACTTTCGTTCAACAGACCCACATGGGGATCCAAAGGGTCTTCGTTATAAACACAGCTATACCAGTCCTCATACCTGTATTTTATCATTCTTCAAAAATTGAACATGAAGGTTTTTTGCTTCTCTGTCTCAAACTGGTGATCAAGGCTCTAAAGCAGGTGCCCTCTAGCCCCAAGTTTTTTGGGCCTAGCTGTTCATCTACAGGATGCTGGCCCCTCATTTCTGCTAAACATTAATCTGAACACAGTCCATGCCCACTCTACATGGAAAAAAATGGAGTATCTGGCTAGTTATTCCCTATATCCTCACCTTGCTGAGTTTGTGAAAGGGGGGCTCTTGAAATAGTTGCTTGGGGTGAAAAGAGAGCAGAGGGCTCTATATTGCCTTGCATGCTTTCTCACGTAAAGGAGGGAAGAATTCCAGAGTAAAGCAGTTTTAATTATGTACTATATTTTCTTGGTTTATAATAATAAAAATAAGGTTTTTACCTCATTTTTTTTTCACTGCATTTAAATTTTCCTTTTAAGGATAACTAGAAGTTTATTAGATGTTTAAGAGAGTTTTCCTAGCTCTAAAACATTTTGTGCTTTTTACAAAACTACTTTACTGAAATATGTTTGACCTGCAAAAGGCTATACATATGGCGTGTACACAACTTGATGGTTTTGGAGATAAACACCCATGAAACCATCACCACAATCTATACTATAAACATATGTACCACCTCCAAGTGTGTCCTCTCACTCTCATTTCTGTTTTGTAATAAGAGCACTTAGCATAAATAGACCTTTACATAAATAAAAACTCTGAAAGATTCAGTAATCATTAGAAATTCAACTGAAATTCAACAAAAACTAAGGTCTTTAAGTAAATAATTACATATGACACTTTAAAAATACAGGCCTCAACCCTGAAGATTCTGATTCAATAGGTCTGGAGTGGGACTGGAATATCTGTATATTTTTAAAAAGCTTGATGGGTGATTCTGCTACATACTCCTACATAAAAGCAGTTTCTTTTAAACAAACAAAAGCCTATTAGCATAATTACTCTATTATATACTGTAATTGTCAAGTAAAAAATCTGTTAAACTTTAATTCTAAACATTACTTTTAGAAAGTTTCACGCAGCTATTCCAAATAATCTCATATGCATTTGAGAATTTATTTATTTATTTATTTTAGAAACAGGGTCTCCCTGTTGCCCAGGCTGGAGTGCAGTGGCGCAAACACGGCTCACTGTAGTCTCAACCTCCTGGGCTCAAGCGACCCTCCTACCTCAGCCTTTTGATTAGCAGGGACCAAGGAATATGCCCCAGCCTGGTTAATTTTTTTCCTTCTGGAAAAGACAGGGTCTCACTATGTTTCCCAAGCTGGTCTTGAACTCCTGGTCTCAAGTGATCCTCCTGCCTCGGCCTCCCAAATTGCTGAGATTACAGGCATGATGCCTGAACACACATTTGAGAATTTAAAACAACATAATTGGGCTTTTAAAAGCTTACCTGAGAACCAGAAACACCAGATGACTGCATATAATATGGCTGATTCTGTAACTTTGCATACATGGAATACATGGGATCTTCGTTCATTAACTTGGTATATAAGGAAAGTGCCTCCATCACTTTCACATTAAGTTCTGAGAGTTCTGAATGTTTTCTGAAACATGACACAATAATGTGAAATATAGCTGTTGCTGAAATGATATAATGTTCTAAACAATGACACACAAAATATCAAAAATAGCAAAAAGTAGTACTAGTAGATATTATTAAAAATTTCACCTATAACAAAAATATCCTGCATTTTAGCCCTGAGGCAACCAAAAGTGTTTAAGGTTTATTAGGTGCTGTGCTGAGAGAACTCCAGCTTATCGTACCTGACTCTACCAGAAATAGCTTGGTTTGCCTAGTCACTAACATATGGGTCATTTGTGAGCTCTGATAATGCCACTTCAGCAAAGATGATTACACAGCTAGCCCTTGCTTTTACAAAGACCTATCTGTACTGGTCTTTTTGACTATATTGTAAAGATCAATCGAATCCTCACTTCAAAAAAAGAACAAATGAGTCTAATACTCAACATCTAGCAGAAGACAAGTGAATGAGAATTGGTTTCTCCAGAACATTTTTTTTTAAAACAGGCAGTTATAGCCCACTTTTCAGTTTATAGAGATAGCTTCAGGAAAGAAGGTATACAATATAATGTACCCATATTCTTTTACCTATCAATATCTTCCAGCTTTTCATCAATGAGAGGTCCCATCTGGTGACACATTGCTAAAATGACAAGATTTGAAGAAATATAAGAAAGTACAAGAAAAGAATGTGAACCTTTCATAGATATTTATATAATTTAAAGAAAAAAATTAATTTGGAGTAATAAAAATATACATTCATTAACCTTAGTCCACAGGACCCAAAACTGATTTTCTTAAAGTATAATGGTGCCAACTTAATCTAAAATATTAATTTCAAAATCTTAAAGTACATTTTTCATTTTACAAGATTCCAAAATATTGAATAGAACATGTAGTTTGGATAGAAAACTATAAGAATTCAAATTCTACCCAAGGTTTAAACTGCATATGAAAGTGAGCCTGGGTCAAGGAGAAGTAAGAAATGTTCGATTTTTAATATCATTTTCAAAACCCATTCTTTAACAGGACACCAGTTATTAACCTCTAAGTATTCTTTATTTGCAAGGTATATAGAAAACAAGTTTTACCTTCAAGATGAAGTAGTTCTGGTAGGTCTGGCTGATCATCACTGGGATCTGTACTTTGCAACATCTGTAGCAACTGGTCCATTTTATCCTACAGGAATTAAGTAGTTAATATAAAAAGTAACCAATTTTTACGAAACTTTATGTTCTCACTTTATTAACTAGACAAACTCTCAAAATTTATAGTTATGGAAACTCCAATTTTGCTTTTATGTTTTCAGTGTCCCATGTATTTATTCTCTTTAGAACCACATGAAATCAGGGCCTTAAAAGTGTTTTCTACGTATTTTTGAAACTGCTCAGGAAGCTGAGGTGGGAGGATTACTTGAGCCCAGGAGGTCAAGGCTACAGTGAGCTATGGTCTCACCACTGCACTTCAGCATGGACAACAGTGCAAGACCATGTATGCATGTATGCATAAATAAATAAATACAACTGCTAATAGAGATTCTCTTAAATAAGAAGAAATTGAGCCACTCTTAAACTTACAACGTGTGAGTTCTTCTACCTGTTATGTCATGCTAGAGGATTTTGCTTTGTTTCGGAGCAGCTTTAGCTTAGCCATGCCAACAAGTGTACTATCCATCTCAAGACGGCATTGCTTATGACTAACAACTTGCTCATTCCTTCTCCCCCATGGTGAATACAACAGCCATTTGAATAAGGCAGAGCTCAGCTGTATCACAGCTACTCTTCTAAGTGGGACTCTCAGGATTTATTCTACATTTTCTTTCTACCAGTAATTCAGTTAACCATAAAAGGAAGGAAGAAGACAAGTGGTTTCTCTATTTTCCTTTGTGGGAAAGGCTGGAAGGTATCTAAAACCAGTGACACAGATCTATTTCAGAATCTTTGGTTGTACAGAACAATGGAACTAATGAAACCATCATTACATAAACACATCTGTATGATATATAAGTACATATGTATTTATGTTTTTCAAAAAGTCAAAACATATCTACTCTACCATGACTACTACTAAATAATTACAACCCTTTCTCCGTGCGTGGTTTTTACAATGGTTATGCTACTATACATAGGTACATAGGGCGAATAAAGACTACTAATTCTAAGCAAAGTAATTACTTAAAATTTCAAAATTATGTTCTATGTAAAAGAAAAATAGCTTGAGAAATTAATCAGAGAGTGAAAGTGACATAAGTATATGAAAGAAACTCTTCCCAAGTCAAAAGAATTCTGTATTTTGAAATAAATACTAATTTTCAATGTAAATGATTCACAATTTCCTTTTAAGCGGTCTTAAAAAACAAAAGCACATGTCAGAAAGTTTGCGTACCACACACAAAAAAAGGTCAAATGAAAGTGTGAGTCGATTAACACACAGGTCGTTTCTGTTGTGTTTGCTTACAGAATACTATACAATATTTAAAATTATTTAGTGTCAACGAAATAGGGTTTCTAGATAGACCACCAGTCTGCCTCTGCAAGCATTTTCTTATATAATGCAATCACCCAAACATAACTTCCCCTAGCACAGGTGGATTTCTTGCCCTTAGTGCAGTCTTTCACAGTCTGTTTTGCTCTTCAAATTTTGTTTCTGTCTCCCACAAAAGACTGCTAAAAGCCCATAAACCCCTTCACATATTTCAAAGATAACATCTCATTTTTCATAAGTGTAAAAGGTTACAAAGGATAAGATTTCCAGGACATTAGTGTTGACATTTTAACGTAAGATGGTCAAAAATTCCTTTAAAGGGATTTAAACAATAGCAATCTGCTGCACTCACCATTACAATTCAAAACACAGTCTCTGACAGGTATTTCAAACTGTTTTTCTTCTCCTTGAACTTATCATATTTCCACTCAATTTCCCCCTTAAAATTGTATCCTAATATACTTGAAAGTCTACTGATGATCATATGAGATTTCTTTGCACTAAAAATACGTACACTGATAATACTCTAGGCGTTAGATACATTCATATGTATAATTATTATTATTAATATATTCTTATTTTTTGTTTTTATAGTTGAAAGTGAGGAGAAATTTGTTCATATAATCAAGCTATTATAGCAATATCATTAAGTTCTTTCAGTATCTTCTGAGTTCTATGCCAGGAATGACAGTGGTCTACTATTAAAAATTATTTTTAATGGACTAGCTGAAAATTCTCTTTGGTCCTGTTTTTAAAAGCAAAATCATGAAACCATTTCAGCTGTGTTAGCTAGTCATTAGAGTCATTACTTTCTTAATACCAACACCAATATTTGGAATCATCCCTGGTAATCCTCATACTTTGAGGCAATGTACCACGGTAGTCTTTACTATGGGCAAGGGGTAAGCCTTTCTTCCATAAAGCGGGAGAGGAGAGGGGAAAAAATGACAAATGGTAGGAGAGAATGTTCTCAGGAAGATCAATTTTAGGAAAGAATGCTATGGCAGTAAATGAGGATCTGAAAAGATTCTTTTTAAATTATCTACACCAGGGGTCAAGCAAATTTATTCTATAATGGCCAACCAGTAAATATTTCAGGTTTTGCAGGCCATATGACCTCTGTTGCTACTATTCAATTCTTCCACTGCTGCACAAAAGCAGCTACAGACAAACAATATATAAACAAACGTGTCTGCATTCCAATAAACAAGCAACAGGCTAAATTTGGCCTGAGAGTTTGCCATCCCTGATTTATACAGTGTGACACTTGAAAAATCCTGTATGGGCTGAGTGCAGTGGCTCCCACCTATAATTTCAGCATTTTGGGAGGCGGAGGTAGGCAGCAAGGTCAGGAGACCGAGACCATCCTGGATAACATGGTGAAACCCCATCTCTACTAAAAATACAAAAAATTAGCCAGGTGTGGTGGGATGTGCCTATAATGCAGCTACTCTAGAAGCTGAGGCAGGACAATCGCTTAAACCTGGGAGGCAGAGATTGCAGTCATCACACCACTGAACTCCAGCCTGGCGACAGAGTGAGACTCTGTCTCAAAAAAAAAAAAAGAAAGAAAAAGAAAGAAAGAAAAATCCTGCATGGTTTGCTAGTTGCATAGTTTAATGTTGTATTATTAATTCAACAGTTATGGTAATGTTTTATTTTCAAAACACAGTAAGTTTGAATAGAAAAAGACAACCACAAACAGGCTTTTTACTTTTTCGCAAACATGCTTAAAGATGAAAAAGGTAGCCAGTTTTAATCTTTTCTTCATATGCAGTAACAGCAGATATTTCTATAAAGCTTAAGTAAATAGGAGGGATTAACTCAATTCAAGAAATCGCAAATTTAAATCCCAATAATACAAATTTAGGTACCATTATGTGGCTCCAAAAATTACGGTATGTCACCAAGTTGTTATTATATTTTTGAGCATAATTACTAAAAATATACATTGTTTTAGGTGTGACAATAACATATGAAGACATTTAACATAAAATTAGCAGAAGCTTTTCCTCAAATACTAAAATGTGTTCAATACAAGGAGGAACCACGAATCATCTCCAATGAGATTCAGTACATTAGCACTGCTTTTATGAAATGATTTAAGTAGAAGTAATTTAATGACAACTTTATTTTTAGAATCATAATTTGTTTCATTCAACAGATAGTCAATGAGCATCCCTTCCTCAGTAATGTACAAACAATCTTAATATCCTTGTTGAGTAGTGGGGAAACAGTTCTTGCAGGATATCAACAGGAGTGTAAAAACCTGTTTTGCTCAACAATTTGACAGTATCTATTAACATGGAAAACATATAAATCCTTCGACTCAACAGTTTTACTCCCAGATATCTACCCTAAAGAAACACAAAGATAGATGTTAAAAAAAATCTCACTACGACACTGTAAAAATTCTAAACAACCTAGGCATTCAACAGTAGATTCAATAAATCATGATAAGCCCACTCTATGGAATATTCAACAGGAATTTTAAATGAGGCTCTGACATGGCAAACATAGGACTGGAGAGGAAGTTTCAAAAACAATCCACATCATCTATACTGCTTGAATTTTTATAACAAAAAAATACAAAATGTTTACAACAAAAAAACTCAAGTAATCAATTTTTTTTTTAAAAGCAAAACCATTTACGTTTCAATACAAAGTACTAACTTCTATCACCATGGAAACCACTTACCTCATCAATAAAGGCTGGTTCCGGCTCTGGTTCTATTGTTTCTACCTGAACATCATCACTAAATTGTACCGTCTTCTTCTCTGTTTTAACTGTAAGATATGTAAAAGTTATCTTTTCTTTATAACAAATTTAATATTCTGCTTTAAAGCACTTTAACTTCCAAGAGAGATCTGAGGATTTTTCTTATATTCCCAGCCAGCTGAAAGGCATACTTTAAGAAATAATTGGGCAGTAATTACTGCCCAAATAATTTGGGCAGTAATAACACAACATTACTTTATGAAATTCTATCAAGATTTCTTAATTTTCTCTTGTAAACATTTTCCATTTTCCATAAAAAGAGATTTCACTAAAAATAAGAGTTATATTTCTGAAAAAAGATTAATCACCCACTACATATCAGAGTTTAGTAAGCTGGAGGACAAAAGCAAACTTTTACAATGGCCTAAGTGAATTCTGCAATTTAAAATAAACTCCCTTTTTAAATTACCAATCCTTCAAGGAAAAATCTCATTTGATAGAAAAAAATCTGGTTTGAGAGAAAGATCACACTACTACAATGTAATGAATGGGAAAATCAGCTATGTATTCTCTGGCATGCCAGTTAGACTTTTACTAAGAGAATGACGTCCAGGCCAGTGGGGAACTTTGCAAGTGGCCTTGGTGGGGATCTCAGTTTTCCAACAAATCAGTCTGTATTTTCTAGTTACATAATATTATTTGACATTAAAAAGTGGTCATTGAGGGATCAACAATCCATTGGCTGGAAGCACATACTTTTCCTACTCACCAAAGCAATCTTTAAAAATTATTTAACATAATGGTAGCTATATGACAACCTCCATTGTATGATCTCTGTTGAGAGGCACATTCAACTCTAATGAACACACTTCCTTTCTTTATTTTTAATCCTTGCATCAACGTGGTCAATCAGAATTCATAAAAATATTAAGAATTACGATGAAAAGGGAGATGGGAGGGGGCAATTTAAGGAAGGGAAGTAATGCTTATTAAACTATTGAATATGCTTGATGGAATATTACATTTCCTCCAATGAATCTCCAAAATAATCCCGTAAGATAAGCCCATTTTATAAATAAGGTGGTTTGAAAAGATTAAAAACTCTTGTAAAACGGAAAGCTTTTAATGAGAAAGCCTGTCTATTAATGCCAATCTATCTTCCTCTACTAGCCCACACTTCTGAAATCTGGCCTGTGCTTCTGATTTTACCCCGAGAACATGAAGTCACTTACGTACTCTGTGTGGTGTGCTTCTATATAACATAGAAATAGCTTAATCTCCAACCTAAGAAATATAATCATTCCATTCAAGTCACCAAAAGCAAAATTCTACATACAAAATCAGTTTCATCTGATTCATTTTCCTAGGAAGGAAAAGAAACATCTCCTGCAGACATTTTTGCTTTTTGTATCTTGAGCTATTACAAGTAGAAAGCTGGAATAGCACCGCGTTGGCCTTTGCCCATAAGAAAACACATGGCAGACTTCATATTCTAACAGCTCTTGATACACAAGTTTGCAGCCCCTTTTCTTACGAGAACTAATACTATAAGTGTATAAAAAACATTATTTATATACAACATATAACAAAGCATTTTCACAATATTTTACTGTATCTCTAAAACAAAAGCAAGCTAAACAGGGCAGCTATTTCTATTTGACAGGCTAAGTGATAAGGGCTTCTATTTCCTCAAAAGAATGATGCTCTGGGGTTCATGCTAGCGCCTGCTCTCCACCCTTGAGAACTACAACCCTATTACATAAGCTGTGATGCTTCGTTTCTGTTTTATATTGTCCAGAGTGATAAAACATAAGAAGAACTAGAAAACTCATATTGAAACTGCATTGCTATATGACTTTAAAAAAAAAAAGGTGAAATGACTCCAGGATCTACATGAGATTCTGGACCTTATTTTGAATGGAATTCCAAGCAATTCTATCCTTTCCAAGAACTGATTCAGGACCAAAAAAAAAAAAAAAACTCCAAAAGGAAATAAAACATTATTACCAGCCCAGGTTATTAAAAAGTCAGCACACTACGTAATGCCATTTTAAAAAGGTGGACATATTTTTGAATTCTCACAGACACAGAAAACATCATTGGAAGACTGGGTCTCACCAGTCTGTCTCTATAAAAATAACACCAGACACCCTGGCAATAACTATGAGAGCCCATCATTTTCTTAAAGATCTGTAATTTCTGGTTTGCTGTTAAAGCCCTCTCTTTCAAGAAAGGTATCTCTTTATTGTTAACACATATGTTTCAGTATCATTTATTCTATAAATATTTATGTAGTATGTATTATGAATAAGATTCACTACTAGGAGCAGCTAGAAATAAAAAGATGACCAGGACAAAGATTTTTTTTTTTTTTTTTCCTTAAAATTCTTATAAACTAAAAAACACCTAAGCATCTTGCGGTTTGTAATTTTTTTTGATCCCTTCTATCTAGCATTAAAATAAGGTAATATGAGCTATTTTGCCAAATAACTGTAGCATATCAACCTATAAGCTCTTTAAAAATTTTAAACATTTTATTATCAATCCAAATCTTTCTAGGCTGGTACATATTTTTCTGTTTTCCTAAACAGAGGAAGATTATGACTTAAACTTTGCTTAGGGTTGGGCGTGGTGGTTCACACCTATAATCCCAGCACTTTGGGAGGCCGAGGTAGGCAGATCACAAGGTCAAGAGTTCGAGACCAGCCTGGCCAACATGGTAAAACCTCGTCTGTTCTAAGAATACAAAACTTAACCAGGTGTGGTGGTGCGCGCCTGTAATCCCAGCTACCGAGGAGGCTGAGGCAGGAGAATAACTTGAACCCGGAAGGCAGAGGCTGCAGTGAACACAGATCTCACCACTGCGCCCTAATCTGGGTGACACTGCTGTAAAAAGTTCAGTTTACTCAACTTTCATTAAGAGGAGGATTAGAAAACATCATTTATTGGCAGGCTGAAAAATACTTACTCATTTCTGGTTCAGCAGTGAGATCTGCAGTCACAAAATTAGAAGGAAATAACCCTATGCCTTGATGGGTTTCACCTTTCCACCAGTTAGGATCACTATAACGAACAAAAAACAGTGCTTAACCATAACAAACATTTTTATTTCCATAAATCTTTATCTTTTGTGGTATTTAACTTACACTATTACAAAATTTGAATCTTACAATAACCCACTGAAAAAGCCAGTGAATCTTTCTTTATAATAAAAGAAGAAGAAGCCTCAGAAAAGGTAAGCAGCACACAGTTGTTTATCTTTTTGACTGTTGATGCATGCCTTGTAGTTAAGGACTCTCTCCAAAAAAAAAAGGCACCCATACGAAAAATTGTCAGCTTCAGGTGGTTCACGGGTTCCAGAGTAAGAACCCTTTGTAATGAGATCTACAGACAGGCTCTTACCTTCAGTCTCCATTCCTAAATCATTGCTCTTTCTAGTACACAGCAGCAAGTTTTTTTTTTTTTTCTCCCAACAGAACAAATATGAAAGATGACACTCTTCACAGTGTAAAACATTCACAAGGAGTACACCCCTAGGTGTAACCTCTAGTACATGGAAAGCTAGCGAGCACTCAATGTTTCTGAAAAAATGGATGCAAGGTTTTGTGGAATTTCTAGCTAACCAACTCAAACTTTACTTCATTTTCTACTACTCAAAATTTAAAAAATTAAAATATGTCTGAATGTATGTGTCCTCCCAAAATTCACAGGTTGAAATCCTAACCCCCAAAGCGACGGTATCAGGAGATAGGACCTTTGGAAAGTGATTAGGTCATTAATGAGAATAGCGACCTCATAAAAGAGAACCCAGAGAGCTCATTTGCCCCCTGCTGCCATGGAAGGACACAGCAAAATTACAGCCTTCTACAAACCAGAAAGTGGGCCTTAAACACACAGTGAATCTGTTGGGTCCCTGATCATGGACTTACACTCCAGAACTATGAGAAATAAATTCCAGTTGTTTATAAACCAGTTTGTCTATGGTAGTTTGTTATGGAAGCCCAAATGGACTAAGGCAATAAGTTAAAGAGATACCACAGGAATAACTTTAAATCAATTTGAGCTGATTTTTAAAAACCACCTACAAATTTTAGTACCTCATTATCAGCAACAAGCATCAGTAACAATTCATTGTCAAGTACAACATCACAAAGCTATAGTAAAAAAAAACAGATACACTGATATACTGTATCACCTCCTGAATGATAATGTAAATGTATAATTCCATATGAAATAAATTTGTTCCACATGGATATACTGTTATATGTAAAACAAACAAACAAACAAACAAAAACTCAAGAGTATAGATTTCTCACAAATTCTGTAAGTACATATGCATATTTAGTGCTTTTCTAAAACTGTAACTTTTAAAATAATGTAACAATCTACATTGCTAGACGGAACCAAAAATGAATAGATTAAACTAGGCCTCCCAAACAAATTAAAAACTATTTAAGTAATAAATAAGAAAAAAATTAAACAACAAAGTAAAAATCCACAGAGAATAACACAACAAGCAAATCAGCCAACTGTCTTAACAGAGAAGCATCTGGGCCGATATTTACTATTATATTTGGTAACTGCAATCAACAGGAATAATATGAAACACAGAAGCCATACCTATTTTCATATAAATTTTCAATGTATTATTAACATTACCTGTCATCAAGAACTGTAATAATTTCTCCAGCTTTAAAAGTAAGCTCATTATCTTCAGCAGCTTCAAAGTCATATATAGCACGAACTTTTCGGCCTTCATGCTGGTGGTTACCTAAGAGGTTGGACGTGCTTGGATACAAAGTGGAAAGGGTCGTTGACTGCTGCCTTTGTTCCTTGAGGGACAACTCAATGGCTAGAAAACAATGAGTTTTAAAAGACCCAAAAATGTTATTATATCCAACAATCCAGAGAAGTAGGAAAAGATATCAAGGTAAAAGGTATTCTTCTTTCAATAGCATAGTTAGAAACTAGAACATATCCTGATATATTGAACAAAAATCATTTTGTCAGTTTTATTCATTCACTCACAACTGAAAGTTTAAAAATAAATTAACCACAAAGGAACAGAATGATAACTCCTATTTTTACCGAACAAATACAATTTAAATTACTCTGGGTAATTAAAAAATATAACCTCTTAGATCTACTTTTTTTTTTTAACAGCAGATATTTTGTATTTTTCTTGACCTTTTTAATGTATTCCTATAGCTTAAGTTTTCAAAATAATCATCAAAATTGCCTGGAAAGTCAATAGTATGAAGCTTCACCACAGATTTACTAAATCAAAGCCTTAAAGGCAATCTCTGAGAATCAGGATTTTATTGCTCCAAGGGTAATTCTTATCAGTCTAAAGACTCAACCTAACAAATCCTCCAAAACAGATCTCAAATGAGTCTCCTCTGTCTCCACCACTACCCCCGCAGTGCGGACCATCACCATCTGTTAATCAGAGTCTGCAATGTAATCTCAATGCATCGATTATGCTGCTTTCAATTCAACCCAGACACCTTTCTGCTCTTCCATTCTTGTTTTAGATTAATAAAGGAACAAATATGAAAACAAAACTTTAAAGGTATTAAAAGTCAATATAGAAAATTATCTTTTAGGACCTTGAAGTAGGGAACAGTATTTTTTAAAAGCCACAAAAAAGTAAAAATCATAACAGAAAGGCAAACAACTTTAGTTGTCTCAAAACTTAAAATTTCTACTTGATAAAATACACCATTATCAAAGTTAAAGTCAAAAACCAGGAGTAGCTATCTACAATAACTGTAACATGTAACAAATTAATATTTCAAATAAAGACATCTAAACGTCATTATTTTATTTAACAAAGGCAATTTACTCAAGAGAAAATCAGAATAGCCATTTCATATATAAAAAAGGACTCAGTCTCACTAGCAATAAAAAAAAAATTAAAATAACAGGACATCATTTCAAACCTACCAGATTCACAAAAGTTAAACTCTTAAGACTCTCTACCAAGTGTTGTCAGAGATTAGTAATAACAACTTTCGTACATTGCTAAAGGAAAGGAAATCACACAACCATGTATGGACCAATGCCATGATCCAACAATCTTGCTTTTAGTCACATGTAACAGAGATAATCACATATATGTGTGCAGAGAATATTTATAAGAATATTCACTGCAGCTTTATTTTAATAAAAAAAATCAGAAATAATCCACATATTCATCAGTAGGAAGACAAAAATATGGTACACCCATTAGTAGACTGAAATATTATAGAACAGTAGTCAATCAATGTATATGTCACATGAATAGATCTCAAACATAATGTTGCATGAGAAAAGCAAGTGGCAAATGGCACTTAGAGTGTACTATTTATGAAAAACAAACTGTTAGACACAAACATCACTCGATATTGTTTTTGGATACACAGTAAAGTAAAACTGTCATAAAAACATAGACTGAAAGGACACGTGTGACAGTAATTGCCTCTCGAGAAAAGGAAAGAACATTGAGGAGGGAAACAAAGTCGATTTCCGCTTTAGCTATAATGTTCTATTTATTTTAACTTTAAATATCTCAGAGGAAAAATAGAGGCTTATCCTCTTCCCACCATCAGGGACTTAAAAACGCACCTTTTGCTAAATCTTCTTCTTCTTTTTTGTTAGCCACAGTACCAGGATCCTTGGCTACAAGAGCTGGGCTTGCTTTTGCTTGCTCTGCAGCCTAACAAAAAAAGAGGAACACAGTATTTGAGGGTTGTTATCAAATTTTCCTCCTTTTGCTTACCCTAAGAATTTGCAAGACCTTTCTCATCAATCTAGCACAGATTTCTGAAAGAAGAAATCCAAACTGCAGCAGCTTCCACCTTGAAGGGAGAGGAAAAAGAATCAAAACTGGGAACACAGGGAGACAGCAACTGGAGACTTAGAGGAGGCAGCCTAGGCACACTCTCCCAGGTTTGTGTCAAGAGGTCAACTAAAAGCGCACAGTACACAAATCAGAGAAGATTTCAGTGTGTTTAGAAGAACTCCAAAACCAGAAATGGGGCTGGGAGAGAGAAAGAGATACTTATTTTAAACACAAATAGTTAAAAAAAAATTAAAATATCTATTAATACTTGTAGTTATCATTTCCTTTTGGATCAAGTGTCAGAATGGTATCCTCAGCAACTCAGATTTATATATAATGATATAAATGCTTAAAACTCCTATTTTGTAAGCCAAATTACAAATAGTTAATTCTGACAGTATTTCACTGACTACCTTAAACAAATTGTGTAAATAACGGAATGCACAGCAAATACATAAATCAATTCACGCTTGTGGAATTACAAGTTTCTAAGCCTATGGGCTCCTTGGCCTTTCAGTTTTTGCATAGCATTGAAGGCAAATCAGAATTTAGCCTCTCTTACCAGTCTCCTTTCCAACCATTCTACCAGTTACCAGAAACTGCCAGCAGTTCCTGAGCAGTCTATATACTGGTAGTTTACATGTCTGACACTCATTTGCTTCTACTTACAATGCTCTCCCACTCTAACTCCTTTTGTTCCATTCACTTTTTGCCTTTTGAGTTTGAACACATCACTCAGTAATCAGCTAAACTATCATTCTCAATGAAACATCCCTAAACCTGTTAACAACACATTCTCTTGTTTGCTCTTATGACAACACCTTTAAACAAGGTGCTGTGATATGAGTGGTTAAGAATGTAAGCTGTGGAGTCGGGCAGACATGAGTTCAAATCCCAAATCTGCCATTTTCTAGCTGGCTGACATTGGGCACGTTCGCCTCTTGGTGCCTCAAGTTCCTCATCAATAAAATGAGTACAATAATAGCACCCACAACTCATGGGCACCTTACAGCCTATTTAGAGTATTAAATTAACACATGTGATTCCGAAATCAGATGAGATGGGCTCATCCAGGGTTTAAAGCAAAAAGTATATAACATGACCTCCAGGGGTTTATAATGTATGCAGAGGTAATACACATGACAACTACAGCATGAATGGACTTCTACCTCTACAGATGTTAAGTTTCTATATTTTATTTCAAATATTAACTCAAAGTAGATCATGAAAAGTTATGAATGTATATTGTCATTCCCAGAGCTAACAATTTAAAAATGGAATTCTAAAAAATATTCCAGTTGCCACATGTATAGTACTTAGAACAGTGGCTGGAACACAGTAATAGGCAATAAATCTCAGCTTCTGTTATAATTATCTGATTACATATCGTCTCCACAACCAGACTGTATGTTCCTAAGGGAATGTACCTAAATATTACAAGCAATCAGTAAATGTTTGTTGAGGGTATGAAAGGCAAAATAATCAATATTATATGAAAATACAGTTCTACATTCTGCACTTACTGAATTTCATATTGTCAAACAAATGCACAGGCATTTATTTTTAGAAGAGCTAAGAAGAAAAACCTTTTTGGTGTTACTGAATACAACTTTAAACACTCACAATTCTGACCTATCTCTAAATTTTCTTTAGATACTGTTTTAGTTATCAGACACTTCTGAAAACTAAATGTATGCCTGGTCAGAAATAACTTTTATGGTTTATATAAATTTTTGTTCATAATCTGGCAAACTTCACAATTAGATATATTTGAACTTTCATGGTGTGTGAAGAAATCTCTATCAGTTGAGAAGAAAGTGCAGAAACAGGCTATGTGAAGCCCCACATTCCTGAATTGCACTTTTAATTCAAAGTTCCTTTCTATCATCAGGTTCTAAATGCTGCAATGAAACTTGTCTTATTAAGTAGCCAAATACAGCAGTGGTGCTGCTAGCCTACTTCTATCTCCACATCAAAAGTCAGTGCTACCAGAACTGCACCACCATGAGTCAGGTGACTTTCTGACTTTTCTTAATATTTTTACATCATATTCTTCTGTACTCAGATGAAAAAATATATACTTAGAAAAATATGTCTTCAGAGGTTTTTGTTGAGTCTGCCCTAACAAAAATCTAGTCTGATGAAAACACAGTAATGACTTACATAACTAAATAGCTTTAAACTCTAGAGGGAGTTCTGCAATTGAACTTAGATGATTTATTTTTTTCATTTAATGTGAAGCTCGTTACATGTAGGGCTTCTAATAAGCTTTTCAGAAACCACTAAAAAAATCATTCTATCTCATCATATTTTACTTTATATATATTTCTCATAGGTGAAATATAGCAACTATGACAAGATTAGTTGTTATAACATCTAGATCAAAGGATGAAAAGTAAGTCCAGTCTTTACTATTGCCCTTCTGTGTCCTGAATCTCATGAGCAAGAGAATACGCTCATTTCTCTACCATCAAGACATAATGCTCTTGCCAGTGTTCACTCTACTTCTTGTACCTGGAAGCCTAGTCTGGACAGACACTTATCCACTAACCTCTCTATCAAAGAAGGCAGGCTCGGGCTGTGAAAAGAACACTGGACTGAGAATCAGCATGCCTGTGTTCTAGTTCCAGCTGTCAACTATTAGCTGTGGCCCTGGACAAGTCATTTAACCATTCTGCGTCTCAGTTTCCTCATCTGCAAAAATGAGCAGATTAGATTAGAGGCTCCCTAAAACTGTTTCCGTGGCTAAGATTCTAGATTAACCAAACAAGGGTACATATGGCACAATCATTAATTCTTCTTCCTTTTCTTATAAGAGTAATTCCCTCTGTGGACTGAAATGCAGTTTACACTTGCACTGAAGGCTGTTCTCTAGAGCAGCAGTGCTTCTCAAACCTCAATGTGCATACAAATCCTCTGAAGATCTTGTTAAAATAGAGATAACAAACCCATAGGGCTGGAATGGGTTCAATCATGTTGCATTTCTAACAAGCTTCCAGGTCATGCCAGTGATGCTGGTCAAACCATGTTTTGAGTTAACAAGAACCGAAGACTTCAGATATTTAGTGGACTTGCATTTTCTCTACCTGTTCTAGGTGGGTTCACTGCAGTAAGTCTACTCTTTAATAAATAAACACTGTATCTGTTGTCAAGGAATGCATAATGTCTTGGATCATTCTGCGTACGATTATTCCTTAATTACACAGATTCCTTTTTTTTTTTTGAGACAGAGTCTCACTCTGTCACCCAGGATGGAGTGCAGTGGCATGATCTCGGCTTACTGCAACCTCCACTTCCCAGGTTCAAGTGATTCTCATGCCTCAGCCTCCCACGTAGCTCGGACTACAGGCACTTGCCATCATGGCTGACTAATTTTTGTATTTTTAGTATTCACCATGTTGGCCAGGCTGGTTTCGGACCCCTGACCTTGTGATCCACCTGCCTCAGCCTCCCAAAGTGCTGGGATTACAAGTGTGAGCCACTGCCCCTGACCAATTATACAGATTCTAAAACTATACTGAGTAGTAAAACCAGCTATCAATTATGAATGAATGAATTTTCAAAGACATAATTTATCATTGTAAAGCCAATCATAAACCAAAAATGTTTAAGAAGAAAAATATCCTTTGCTTACTTCGTCTCCCAGATATATTTTTGAGTCTTTGCATCTCAAGAGCACTCAGATAAACTGAAAATGCCTTGGGAAGAAATTCCACATAGGTCCAGATAAATGTAGATAAGCTACATGACTCCCTGAAGTGGTCAAAACATAAGCCCTCTACACTCACAGATTTCCGTTCATGGTTTCACACAGCTCATTATAGTCTGTCCCAGTCAACACACTAGGGAAAGACAGTGTAGTAAATCAGTACATATTTTAAGCCTCTTCATTTAGTTGATCATCCTAAAGGAAGGTTACCTAAAATAGAAATAGGAATAAGAAAGATATTCCTTGATTTTTTTTTTCTATATGACAAAAGTTAGAGATTGAATTTTTTTGGCACAAGGGCGGGCAGGAGTGGAAAGTTAAGCTATTTAGCCATATCCCCTGGGGAAAGAAAGACTTATATACTGGTCAGCTCTTATTAAGGAAAAACATGCTTCAGGTGCTTCTCTTTCCATTGACCCCTTCTACATCCTTCTCATGTTAATACAGGAATGCATAAATTTCCTCACCAAAAGAATCTCTCAAGTCATCCCTAACTTTTAAGGATATCTTGAATTTGGAGCTGTCATTCTTTGTAGATAATAACAGCATTAAGAGCACGTAACAAGATAGTGTTACCTATTTAATAAAGCTATTTGGTGTACATTATTAAAACTGTACTAGACAGTCTGGTGGCTCACGCCTATAATCCCAGCACTTTGGGAGACCAAGGTGAGTGGATTACAATGTCAGGATTTCAAAACAAGCCTGGCCAAGATGGTGAAATCTTGTCTCAACTAAAAATACAAAAATTAGCCGGGCATGGTGTGGTTCGCCTGTAATCCCAGCTACCTGGGAGTCTGAGGCAAAAGACTGCTTGAACCTTGGAGGCAGAGGTTGTAATGAGGTGAGATCATACCACTGCACTCCAGCCTGGGCGACAAAGTACGGCTCCATCTCAAAACAAACAAACAAACAAAAAAAACCCAAAATATTCCAGGTGTGGTGGCAGCTACTGAGGAGGCTGACTATAGTCCCAGGTACTCAGGAGGCTGAGGCAGGAGAATCACTTGAACTCGGGAGGCATAGGTTGCAGTGAGCCAAGATCGTGCCACTTCACTCCAGCCTGGGAGACAGACTGAGACTCCATCTCAAAAACAAACAAACAAAAACTATATCAAAAAATTTCAAAAATTACAAAATGTTAAACCAATTCATTTGAAAGAAATAGGGACAGCATAAAAGTAAAGGTTGGAGAACATTAATATTCTATTATAATACTTTTCTGGCACCTTTGAATGCCAGAAAACTAGTATTACTAACTAGCAATACAACCAGTTACTAATACAATTAGTATTACTAATGAAATTCCTCTGAAGTGGTAAAACTTACCTGGGAATTAAGAAAAAAGATTCAAAAAAACATAGCTATTTAAGAAAAACAAACTGTAGCACACACATAACTTCATTCACAACATACCTGAGAGCCAATAGCTGGGAATGTAACTCCTTGTTCCTTGAGGTTCTTAATCATTGCTGATATTAGACTAAGCTGTGGGTCATTCTTAAATTCATCTGTCCATTCAACCATAAGAGCCTTTAATTTTTCACATACTTTAGGATGACCCTGTAAAATAGAAAAAGAAATGAAAGAGCACCAATTTCCTAGCCAATGATTTAATATCGACATTTTAAATATAAAAATTATAAAGTTACAGATACTTTTTGAATCACAAATTACTCATAGCTATAGACAAATAAGAAAACAGAGTTATTAGAAATAAACTAATGTTCACATTATGAAAAAAAAACCATCATATATATCTCACTTCAAAATTAAAGCAATAAATAGGTAGTAACATTTTGGAGATCTTAAAGGACTTTTCAGAGTATGTTGCAATGAAGCAAGGTTTGTACATCAGTAAGCCAACAAAAAGTGTCTGTTTGCTTTTCGCAAAGCAATAAAAAAGTTGGAAGGAGACAATAAATGATATAGTTCCTGTATTTCTAATTCCTGACTTTTTAATGTTCATGACTCTGCAGTTTTTCCATGATGCTTAGTTATCTGGGGCCTAGTTTGAGGTACACTGCATGTTAATCATCTTGAAAATTTGATTCCTTCAAAATAATGTAACTCTTTATGGTTGATGTATAACAATGATTCAAGTTAGTCTAAGGTAGGTGTACAGGGCATTATTTTTCTGTATTAAAGAAAGAGATAAATGTAGTGCGTTTTCAAAATAAATTATTTTATTCATTGCTTATTAAGGGAAAAAAACATGGTCAGTTCATTAGAATACTGATGTAGCTTCACAGTGGCAATAATTTGATCAATTATTATTTGATGTGATGGAAATAAAGAAACCTTCACAGATATCAGAGAAAAGTGAAGATAACTCCTCTATCAAATGCCATCAATGTATTTCAAATCATCGTTTACTAAATAATTAGCTTAAGCTTTTAAAAATGGAGAAGGCTAGACTTTTAGATTACTCTATTAGAAGAAAAAGAATTCTTCCTAAGTGCATACAATCTGTATTTTGGCCAGGGAGCATATAATGGATTTGTAAATGCTTTACTGAGACTAAGCATGAACTTAATTTGGGTAATAAAAAGAAAATTTTTAAAAGGGCGGGATGAGTACAAAACCAGTATGTTCATAGTCCTCTTGCCTATAGGTAGTTGTTTTTCGAAATGGTTGTTTGCACTGTTATATACAAGTTTGTATACTACATTTTTCACCTACATTACAAAAAACATGGTATTAGAGTCTCTTCATAAACAGCTGTACATCTTGATGGACATTCAGGACATTAAAAGACAACGTTTATTAATTAGAAGAAAATAACTAAATATAACTGCATAAATCAGGAGAGAAAAAGAATGAGCACTTAACCATGATGTTTGAAAAGTACAGAATTTTGAATTCTTAATATATTTCTATACTTCTTTTTTCTACTGTAACCTGGAACTACTAGTTTTTCCCAAAAACATGAGGCATTTTCCCTTTTAACATACAGAAACCTTTTCTTGATTTATAATACTCCCCCTAAAAAAGCCTAAAATAATTACCTTTAGAATGCACAATTCTTTACTAGGAAAACTCACATATTACTAATTTAAAATTTACAAATTTCCTGAATTGTATGGTTGGAATTCTACATGCAACTGAATGGGCAGTTGTGGGGTACCCCAGTTCTCCCTGCTTTCTTTCTGTGTCCCAACAGAAAAACAGAGTGCCTTGACCCGCTCTGGGACCCAGCCAGCTGCACGTTTTCCACCATAGGTTTGGACCCAAACTGGGGCCCCGGACATTCTCAGGCACTGATAAAGTCATTCAGGCTGTTGCCCAAAGCACAAGAAGATCAAATATGTTACTAAACATGTAGAAACCAGCCCCAGCCCTGAGCCAAATTCCTTAAAGCCTCCTATAAACTGCAGCCCTCGTGCGTAAGTTCCCTAATAAATGCTTTAGACTGATCACCCTGGCATTTAGTGCTTCTTTTTTTGGAATCACAACTGGCCCTATCTGGAACAGTTTGGGGCAGTTCCTTGTGGGAACTCCCCCGCCACCTCTTTTGAGGCCACTCCAGCTGTGGGTTCAGCCAGTAAGAACAGCACTATAGTATTAAAATCCTGTGATGGCCAGGCAGTGACCTTATTGATAAAGATAAAAGAAGTTGAACAGTGCCACAGACTTTTGGCAGTATTTCTGAAAGGTTTTACATTAGGAAAATACCTTGTGGCTAAAAAAACAGTAGCTAAAATAGATTGATATTATTTAATTAGATATAGAAACACATGTTTTCTTACCAGATGAAAGTATGATGGAGAAGAACAGGCTAAAAATACTCTAATATGGCTTGGAAAAACTAACTCAAAGTTACATGAATCTGTAATCTCTTCAGCAAAACATAACATTTATTTACATACTGGACAGACACAGCCTAGAAAGGATTTCTTAAAAAGCACAGAATCCTGTGTGAAGATTTAAACAATAAAATATGTGAAGAAAGAAGACTGCCATAATTAATTTCTGGAAATAATGCTCCTTACCTTATTTAATACGTTGCTTACTTCACTAGCAAAATCTCTTGAACATACTTCTAAATGAAAAATTTTGCCGCAGTTTGATACACATGCTCCTAGAAGCTAAAAGCACAAAATCAGAAGTTAAAGGGACTCCATTGCAGCAGACAATTTTGTGGTATAGGTTAAAATGAAACCACTCACAGTCAAAGCTTGCATAGCAACGTGAGGATCTTTGTGGTTCACTCTCCTCATAATAGACCGAAGACAATCCTTAGGTCTAAAAAAATGGGAATAGTAAAAATTACTTAATAATTCATCTAGCTTCCCCCTGCCCCTTAACCGTTATAGACAAAAGACTATGATACAAAAGGGAGAATATGATAAAGTGGAGCAGTTTAATTTTTATTAATGACATGGTTGAAAAACTGTAAACTAGTTCCTTTAAATTTTTCTTCCTTTTTTTTTTTTTTTT
>NW_022436993.1:10326962-10381564 GCF_009761245.1 Sapajus apella
CTGTAAACTAGTTCCTTTAAATTTTTCTTCCTTTTTTTTTTTTTTTTGTTTTTAAATAAAGATGGGGTTTCACCATGATGGCCAGGCTTCTTGAACTCCTGACCTCAGGTGATTCACCCACCTAGGCCTCCCAAAGTGCTGGGATTACAGGCGTGAGCCACCGTGCCCGGCCGACAAAATTAACAGGCTCTCTTATTTAGCAATCATTGATGAGGCATTTCAGGCTAATTCTGGGTGGGAAAATAAAAGCTTTGAAAATAAAATGGTAGGCCATGACTTAACACTTCCAACCATGATGGAGAAACAGACCAGACTTACACTCCTGTTGTAAACAATTAGAAAATTGGAAAAATAGACTTAAAATATACATTAAGGTAACTGTTTAGAGACATGAGGCCACAGGCAGTACTGAATGAGACTCTCCAAGAAGGAAAATGAATTAGATAAGCCAGAAGTTTGCCTCAACTTTCTGCCTAGAGGTACTTCCCAAGTATCAGTGAAGACTTTCTGAAAAAGCCATGCGGGCACAGGTGAAAAACTCCAAGAAACTGGTCAAAAAGTGACCAAAGGTGATATGCTAAAGAGATCCGAAAGCTCACACAGTGGTCAGAGATGAGACCAAAGTGAAGCATCTATTGAAAATCCAGAGCATTCCATGGATATACATACAGAAGAGTTTAGACCCTACCAATGCAGCTCAACTATACCCACATATAGCCTAACAACTTAAAAATAAGCCACAGACAAATGTAACAACTTCTGAAAAAATAAAGTCCAACACTCCTTAACAGGAATACAACACCTGATGCTCAACAATGTGAAATTCAAAATACTAAGCATTCAATAAAATGATACGAAGACATGATATAAAGAAGAAAACTACCATACATAACTAGCAGAAAATTCAGTCAACTGAGAATGCAGAAATAACAAAGACATGGAATTAGCAGTCAAAGACTTTACATAAGCTATTATATGTAGTATACTAGAAATCATCCACATAATTATGAAAGAAATGGTATATTAAAAAGAGCCCAGATAAGCCGGGTACGGTGGCTCACGCCTGTAATCCTACCACTTTGGGAGGTCGAGGTGGGTAAATCACCTGAGGTCAGGAGTTCAAGACCAGCCTGGCCATCATGGTGAGACCCCCATCTTTAGGAAAAAAAAAAAAAGGGGGGGGGGCCAGATAAAATTCCAGAGACAAAATATATGTAAAATTAAAAAGTGGATGGAATTAATCAGGTAAGAATGAAAGATCAGTAAATTTGAAAACACTCTATGTTCTAGCCACAGATGTCCCTCACAATGAATTAAGATAACATACATAGGGAGCTCTTTATATAAGTCAAAAGAAGGATAGCCTCAAAATATTAAATCATCACACTAAAATGATATATACTTTCCTCTACTAACAATACATTATCAACATCTATAAATTATTTCAACTAAAAATAATATAATATATTCTTCACAAGTGTATAAGAAACATTACACAGGATAAACAATGTCAGGCCATGAAACAAGTCCCTACAGATTTAAAAAGACAACAATCACAGAAAGCTTGTTATCCAAAGACAGAATAAAATATGAAAGAACAAAGAAATGTAGAAAATTAAAATATGTAAAAATCAACATCCTCCTAAATAGCCAATGGGTCAAAGAAAAATCACAGGGGAAATTAGAAAACACTTTGAGATTAATGAAAGGAAAATATAACACAAGAAAACTTAAGAGTGCAATAAAAACAGTGCTTAGAAGAAAATTTATACCTATAAGCACCTACGTTAAAAAAAAAAAAAAAGAAGAAGACGAGCTTAATACCACCTCACACCCAACAGGATGGGTACTATAAAGAAAAACCAAACAGAAAATGCTAAGTGTTGACAAAGATGTGGAGAAACGGAAACAATTGTGCACCATTGGTGGGAATGTAAAATGGTACAGGTGCTGTGTAAAACAGTATAATGGGTCCTCTAATAACTAAAATTAGAATTACCATATGCTCCAGCAATTCCACTTCTGCGCATATATCCCAAAGGACTAAAAGCAGGCAGGGTCTAAAGGAAATAGTGGTATACCCGTGTTCATAGCAGCACTATCACAATAGCTAAAAGGCAGAAGCAACCCACGTGTCCATTGACACATAAATGGATAAGTAAAATGTGGTACATGGAATACTATTCAGCCTTTATAAAAAGGAAATTCTGACATATGCTACAACAGAGATGAATCTTCAAGCCATTATGCTAAGTGAAATAAGCTTATCACAACAGGACAAATATTGTATGATGCCCCTTAGATGAGGTACTAAGAGTCAAAATCAAGCCCAGGCATATACCTATATGTATAGGCTTATACCTATAATTCCAACACTTTGGAAGGTCAAGGTGGAAGGATTGCTCCAGCCCAGGAGTGAGAAACCAGCCTGGGCAATATAACAGGACCCTGTCTCTACAAGAAAATTTAAAAATTAGCTAGGCATGATGGCACACACTTGTAGTCTTAGCTGTTCAAGAGGCTGAAGTGGGAGGATTGCTTGCTGCAGTGAGCCATGATTGTGCCACTGCATTCCGGCCTGTGTGACAGAGTGAGACCATATATCCAAACAATAATAATAAAAAAGAAAGAAAAGAAAAGAAAAGAAAGAAAAAAAGAATAGTCAAAATCATAGACAGAGGTAGAATGGTGGTTGTCAGGGGGGCTGGGAAGCAGGGAATGGGGAGTTATTGTTTAATTATTTAATGGGTATACAGTTTCAGTTTTAAGGAGTTCTGGAGACAGGTGGTGACTACAGTTCACAACATTATGCAGGTATTGAATACCATTAAGATGGTATATTTTATGCTATGTGTAATTTGCCACAATCGAAAGAATCAGGGAAAAAGATCTCAAATCAATAACTTAAGATTTTACCTTAAGAAACTTTAGAGCAAGTAAACACAAAGCAAGCAAAGCAGAAGGAAAGAAACAACAAAGAGAGGCAATAAATGAAACAGACAGCAGAAACACAATAGAGAAAAACCAATGAAAACACAAGTTTGTTTTTTTTTTTTTTTTAAGGATCAACAAAATTGAAAAACCTTTGGTTACAATGGCCAAGAAAGAAATGTGGTTCCATTTATTACAATCAGAAAACAAAGAGGGAACATTCCTCCAACCTTACTGAAATAAAAATGATTTTTAAAAACACTGTGAACAACTTTATGCCAACACATTGGATAATCTAGTTAAAACGGACAAATTCCTACAAAGACAGAAACTATTAAAACTAACTCTATGATAAGCTTAGGTGTTGAAAGAAAAAAAGAAAAGAAACTGACTTTAGAAGAAATAAAATCTGAATAGACCTATGTAACAAGTAAAAAGTCTAAATTACTGATTAAGAAAACCTCTCACAAAGAAAATCCCAAGAATAGAAAGCTTCACTGGTGAATTACACTAAAAGTTTAAAAATTAGCATCAACTCTTTATTTTTAAAAAAATACACAAATTAAACATCAAAATTAAAAGAGTTTCTGCATTAAAGGACATCATCAATAAAGAAAAGTCAACCCACGGAATGGGAGAAAGTATTTCCAAATCATATATATGACAAGGGACTGACAGCCAGAATATATAAAGAACTCCTACATCTCAACAACAAACAGCCCAATTCAAAAATGGGCAAAGGGCTTGAATATACATTTCTCCAAAAAGGATGTACAAATGGCCAATAAGCACATAAAAAGATGCTCAACATCACTAGTCATTAGGGAAATGCAAATCAAAACCACACTGAGATGCCACTTCACACTCACTAGGCTGGCAATTTTTTTTTTTTTTTTTTTTTTGAGATGGAGTCTTGCTCGAGTGCAGTGGCACAATCTCACCTCACTGCAACCTTTGCCTCCTTGGGTTCAAGCGATTCTTCCGCCTCAGCCACCCGAGTAGCTGGGACGACAGGCACGTGCCATCACACCCAACTAATTTTTGTATTTTTAGTAGAGACAGGGTTTCACCATATTGGCCAGGATGGTCTCGATCTCTTGACCTTGTGATCCGCCCACCTCGACCTCCCAAAGTGCTGGGATTACAGGCGTGAGCCACCACGCCCAGCCTGGATATTTTTTTTAAAAAAGGACACATATCAAGTATTGGAGGGGATGTAGTGAAATTGTACATTGCCAATGGGAATGTAATATGGTACAGAAACGGTGAAAAGTGTGGAAGTTCCTTAAAAATTAAGCATAACCGCATATAATCCAGCTGGGACTCAAACCAATATTCATACACCCATGTTCAAAGTAGTATTGATAGTATTCAGAACAGCCAAATGTCTATCAACAAAAGCATGGGTAAACAAAATGTGATGCAATGAAATACTATTCAGCCTTAAGGAAATTTTGACACATGCTATACCACATGGATGGAACTTGAAAACATTATGCTAAGTGAAATAAGCCAGACACAAAAGCGCAAAAGGATTCTATGTTTCCACTCACATGAGGTACCTAGACTAGACAAATTCATTAAGATAGAACATAAAAAAGAAATAACCAGTGGCTAGGAGGGGGAATGGAGAGCTATCATTTCACAGGTACAATGAAAAAGTTCGGAAAATGGATAGTGGTGTTGTTTGCATAATACTATGAATGTACTAAATGCCACTGAATAATACACTTAAAAATGATTAAAATGGTAAATATTATATTAAATATATTTTACCACAATAAAATAAATGAAGTACTAATACCAGCTACAACATGAATGAACCTCAAAAAAATTACACTACATGAGGCTGAGCACAGTGGCTCACGCCAAAAATCCCAGCACTTTGGGAGGCCGAGGCGGGCAGACCACTTGAGGTCAGGAGTTCGGGCCCAGCCTGGCCAACACGGTGAGACTCCATATCTACTAAAAATACAAAAACTTAGCTGGGCACAGTGGCATGTGCCTGTAATCTCAGCTACTTGGGAGGCTGAGGCAGGAGAATTGCTTGAACCCAGAAGGTGGAGGCTGCAGTGAGCTGAGATTGTGCCACTGCACTCCAGCCTGGGTGACAGAGCAAGCCTCTGTTTCAAAAAAAAAGAAACTTACACTATATGAAGAAAGCTGGTCACAAAAGAATACGTATTACAGAGCTCCATTTATATGAAATGTCTACAACAGGCAAATCCATACAGATAGAAAGTAGATTAGTGGTTTCCAGGAATGGGGAGATTTGGGAATCGGAGTGAGTGCTAATGCTTACAGGTTTCTTTTTGGGAGGATGACTGCTCAGGAATTAGATACTGTTGCACAAACTTATGACCATATTAAAACCTACTGAATTATATATTCTAAAATGGTAAATCTGATGGTATGTGAAATATATATATATTTAAAAATGAAAACATTTATGGAGCAATTTGAACTCCAATGAGCCCTGGAAAGTAAAGGAATACGCTTAAGTATAGTTAGTACTGTAATTTTTTAAAAAAATTCCTTTTAATAATTACAAAGAAAAATTAGAATACAAGGTAGGATTCCTGATTTTAAGGAGGTTCAACTGCCTGTTAGGCTGCTTCCACCTAAAGAGCATAGTGAAGGGAGAAACAATACACAAAAGAAGTAATATTTATTGAATGTCTATTACATGTCAAGCATTCCATTTTTTTTTAATTCAAAAACTTTTTTCTTGGCCGGGTGGGGTGGCTCACGCCTGTAATCCCAACACTTTGGGAGGCTGAGGCGGATGGATCACCAGGTCAGAAGTTCAAGACCAGCCTGACCAACATGGTGAAGCCCATCTCTACTAAAAATAGCTGGGCATGGTAGCACATGCCTGTAATCCCAGCTACTCAGGAGGCTGAGGCAGGAGAATCACTTGAACCTGGAGGCAGAGGTTGCAGTGAGCTGAGAGCGTGCCATTGCACTCCAGCCTGGGCAACAAGAAAAAAATAATAATCATCATCAAATCATAATGGTGACTTTTGGAAAGGGTAGTAGGGAAAGGGGTGTTGAAATGGAATTTTTCCTTTTTATTTTAGACATTTCTATGTTGTTTGGATGTTTTGCCACCGCCAAAATTGTAAAAACCAAGGCAAAGATATCTCTGGCACCAAAATAAAATTGGCTACTGTGCCATAAAAAGGACTGAGTTGCAAAGCCAGTGAGAAAGCTCCTAAGTGCTGACAAACACCCTGTTTGTGCAAACACAGCAGTATCTTTTTGGATACTAGCTCAAAAATCCCTTCAGAATTGTCTATAAAATAGAACTGACCCAATATTATCAACTATCTCATTCTGTCGTATGCATTTTTAATTCAGTTTTTTACATTTTCTACCAGATAAGTAACACTGAACTTTAAATACATACATACACACACACACACACACACACACACACGTACATATAAAATTATTAAATCTTACCATTTAATGAAAAGTATGGTTAAAATACAATTTTTTAAAAGGTTTAGGGATAATAAATGAATTTAAAGTGAGTTATGGCTATTATCCTCCTAATGACAAATGAAAGTCGATTACAAGTATGGTGTCTATATAATTCATCGTCTAAACAAGTACCCTTGTTATGCTAACTGGACATAACAGAGGAACAGCAGGCATAAACTACAGTTGTCCAAGGCATATTGGATGTTATGGTCACAACAGCCAAAACCATGTTCATCCACAAAATGAACAGATCTGGGTCACGTAGTTCGTAAGAGAGTAAGGGGAAAGGGGGCAGTATTTCTACACCGTTGCAGCTTCCAGTGTCTTTTTCTCAAATCACAGATCAGACAGAAAATAGACTTTGCAGGAACGTACATAATTGCCCACACAGCATACGTCAGCTGATGAACTGAAAGCATCAAAGTCAATTTCATTATTTACCAATATTACTCCAACTCGCCTCAACAAACTGCACTGCCAAATTCAAAGAAGGCAGATTTAATATGGAGCTCCTCTCTATCAGATCCTCCCCACTCCCGCTCCTGCCCCATCATGCCACTCCCAACAATTCGGTTTCTATGGGAAAGTCATAACCATTAAAAACAAGCTAGCTCATGCCTGGAAGTAAATAAAAATTAAGGCGTGAACCTTCCTTAATCAATCTTTAGACACAAATAACCAAACGATGCCACTGTGCTTTCTTTTGCAATAGTATTTTCTAATTTCCCAAACAAAACACAAACTCTGCAGAACTTGAGGTTCTTAAAGCAAATGTGCAAAGGAGATTTTTTTTTAATGAATTATATCAGCAGTCACTTCTCTGATCTAATGGTAAATTAAGAAAACTTCTCATTCTTGTTCATACCCTGATAATTCGATTCTACCACATAGAGAGCTATTTGTATGTATCAGTGCTTTGGATTAATCCAATTAGGTAAGCAAGACTTTCAGGGTGAAACATCTCCATAAAAACTACAGTGACACTGTAAAAAAAAAATTCAATAGGTACAAAAGAGCTCTGTTAATAATACTTTCCATAACTAATCCTCATTAAACTTTCTACGTGACAAGTATTATGCAAGGCTTTAGGAATAAAGTAGTGAACAAGAGGAGACTGATCCGGCTTCATGAAGTTTATAGTATATCCTAGTGTCTTTTTCCAAAACTAAAGTGAATCTCTGTATAAAACTGTAATATAAACATAAATGGTTGTCCAAACTTTATATAAATTATAATATCATGTTTAAAACTACCAACTTCAGTAAATGCTATCACCTCTTTTTTTTTTTTTTTTTTTTGAGACGCAGTCTTACTCTGTCTCCCAGGCTGGAGTGGTGCAATATCTGTTCACTGAAACCTCCGCCTTCAAGCAATTCTCCCACCTCAGCCTTCCAAGCAACTGGGATGATGGGCAGGCACCACCACAACCAGCTAGTGTTTGTATTTTTAGTGGAGACAGGGTTTTACCATGTTGGCCAGGCTGGTCTCTAACTCCTGACTTCAGGCGATCCACCCACCTTGGTGACCCAAAGTGCTGGAATTATAGGTGGGAGCCACCACACCTCGCCACAAAATGCTATTATCTTTAATTTGGCTTTTATGAATTTTCATAAACTAAAAGCTTTATCAGGCCATGTGTCTAAAACCAAACCATAAAAAGGTACCATAAAAGAAAATTTTTATGACTACCTAATCAGTTAAGATTCCATATCTATCAGCTGTTGATATTTATAAATATACACAAATGGGTAGATCTTTCAACACAGAACATTTTTTTCCAAGTCAAAAGTCAGAATTAAATGTTAGATTAAAAAAATGAAGAAACCCTTGTATCACATTTTGTCGTTTCAGTTCTTAAGGACAGAGTGTCTAAAGTATCAAAAGTGAAATTTACGATTTTATTAGAATTATTTTTTTCTAATGTTGTATTTCATTGTTTTGTTAAGTTCAAAGCTCTGATTCAACATTTATAGAACAGGCCTTAGGCAAAGTATGAATTCCAAAGATAACCATGATAATAATTCCATTCCCACATACTTTTCTACGATATGACCTTACTATTTCCCATCAAGAGGTGACATCTAACAACCCTTCCCTTGAATCTGGACTGACTTCCGTGACTTGCTTGACCAATAAAATATAGTGGAAGTGACCTTCTGAGACTCAAGGTTTATAAGAAGCCACGTGGCGTACACTTGGGTCTCCTGGAGCACTGGCTCTTAGGATGCTCCCTCTGGGAACCCAGCCACCATTCTGTGAGAAACTCAAGCCACAAGCAGAGGCCTTGGGTAAGAGTTTCAACTGATAGCCCAGGTGAGATCCCAAGCAATGGCCAATCATCACTGCTCGCCATACTAAGCATCCATCCCAGTGAAGCCTTCAGATGACCCTGGTCCCAGCCACCATCTAACTACAACTTCATGAGAGACCCCAGGCAAGCCATTAACCCACGTAACTTTGAGATATAATAAATTGCTCTTTTAAGCTAAGTGTTTGGATGGTTACTACTGAGTTGTATAGTAAGGGACAACCAGAATAGCCTCCAACAAATGCTGACAGCTGGTAGGTTTGAATAGTACTAACTCATATTATTTAGAATTGTTTGCGTCTTCTTTTAATCTTTGCTTAAACATAATTGAAGCATAATATGTACTTAAATAAATTTACTTCAAGTTTATAAAGCCCAAATTAAGTCAGGCTAACAAAATCTACCCATGAATCTCATCTCTGGGTCACTTCTCCAAAGCGCCCTGCTCTCTCTGACCTCCAGTCCCTCTCTAGGACTCTCCCGCCCTGCTGTTCTTAGTCAATGCCTACTCCTCCTACACATCAGAGCTTACCCATCTCTTAAGCTGAGGAACACAGGCCCTTGACAGCTCCTCACATCAAGCTGTGCCTGGAATGTTAGGTATTCCAGCTGCAAACTCAAATAGTGAACTAAATTTGTCAGATAATCATTGTAACACTAGAAGTTAACACTTAGGGAGTGCCTGCTTGGTATTAGATGCTGCGCTAAGAACCTTACAAGTAGACAATCTGACTCCAGAGTCTGTGCTCTTCACCACCACATGATAAAGCTTTGGCATTTAATACCTTTCGTCTGTTAGGTTGGTTTGTGGAGTTCTTTTCCATAACTATTTATTTCCCCATCTTGAGGGCTGCTGAAGGCAGGGCCCAGGGTTACATAGCTCATCCTTGGCATGCTACTCCTTAACCATGCCCTCTGGCCCATAACACACTCTCAACTGAAATTTGAGAAAATGAAAATAAGAATTATTTAGGAACTGCTGTTGCTCTCCAGTGACTGAAGTTAGAACACTGTCATTGTGAATGGGGCCTAGAATTGTGCCTTCAACACGGCCGATGCTCAAAAAAGGGTCACTGAGCTGAATACTAAAAATACCACTTTTCGCTGCTGTACAATTAATATTTAGAATAACTCATTTTCCTTATAAATCTCTATTTATCACCAAGTTCTGTGTATCTTCCACTGAGTTTGCTAAGTGGAAAACGTACATGCTTTCATAAAATGTAGTTAATAGAACTATAATAAAACCATGATAAGGGAGGAAAACGCACAGTAAGTAGTGCTGGGAGGAACAGAGGATGTGAGAAGAGACGGATGGCAATAAACACAAATAAAATATTTTGTAAAAATACACGATAATAGAAAATCTTCACAAGCACTTAGAAGAGTCTACCAAAGGTTTCCATCACCTACCTTTTTAAAGGGTGGGCAAATCCTCCTCTCTCTCAAAAAGCTTCTTAAAACCCCATTTTGGTATTTTAAAACTTTTTGTAAGACACATCCTCTCTTTTCCTTATCTTGAGATGGGAAAAGAAAAAGATAGGGGTCAGGGACAGGGACAAGAACAGGAAAAGGAGAATTCTCTCTCACTTTTCCCAGTTTTCCACCTAAAAATATCTATTTCTTTTATCATTTGACAAATGACCATCACACAAATCACACTATTGTAAGATGTCACAGAAGAGCAACATTTCTTAAGGTTAATTTCCAAAGTTAGGGTGTAAGGCCAAAACTGTAGTTAATCTATGTTCTTTGATTAGGGATTTACCTATTGGAGAACTCATGAACCATCTCTCAAATATGTCCAATACAGCCAACTTCTCCTCAATTATTAAAGCAAAACTGTTACTTTAAGCACCAGTTGAAGAAGCTGGCTTGCATACAAGACCATGTTAGATAAAATACACGTACTCTGAGCAAGGATGGCCCTCAGCACAGTGAGGTATTGACGCTATGAGAAAAGTGGGAATTGTAATTGTTAGACAACACATATAAGCTCACTAAATGGATTGGCAGGCACAAGTTTTTAGGGAAAAAACCTGAGGCAGCTGGAAAAAAATACAGTTAAATTCAGTAGGTTAAACATGTATATGATACAGCTCAATTCTACAGACAGGGGATCAAAGAAAACTAAAAGCAATTTTGTATTCCTGCAATTCTCTTTTCCAAGAACAAGGAAATTTCAAATTTCTTTGAATGATCCACAGTAAGTTTCCAACAATGTCACCATATTATTTATAAATGTCTATTTATATGTATATTGTTGCATAGTTATGAGAGATCCACAGCTTAATATTAGGCTCCAGTCACCAGTTAGTGAGATTACCTGAAAAGGTATTTCCGTTATAGATAAGGAGGAAGCCAAGAATATTTAATGCTACTGTTGGAAAAAGGAGTCAAGATTTGTGACATCTGTGCTATATAAAACTTCTGAAAAGTCTCTCATTTCAAATATCTCTGTATCTCAGTTGGAAAGTACTTTTTAGTATCATGAAAACCATATGCTGAGAAGTGACAGGAAAGTTTTACATTCTTAAGGAAATTACTGTTACTGTCACTGAAAAGGCAGTAAATTTAAATTCTAACTCCTGCATATATTACTAAATTAATCAGTAATTTTTAGACCAATCACCTTTTCTTTTTTTTTTTTTTTTTCCCATTTATTTTGTTGCATTTTAGGTTTTGGGGTACATGTGAAGAACATGCAAAATTATTGCATAGGTACACACGTGGCAGTGTGATTTGCTGCCTTCCTCCCCATCACCTACATCTGGCATTTCTCCCCTTTTTTTTTTTTTTTTTTTTCTTTTTTTTTTCTTCAATCACGTTTTCAAAATGAGGATATCACCTCTTCATTATCCCTCTCCCAGGGCCTAACAAAATCACAGGGTATTTGCCTAAAAGTACTGCAAATATAAAAGAAAAATGACAAAAACAGAAATTATCAATAGCAACAATAATAAAAAACATAGTTAACAAACATGTTTGCATGGTTAACCTCTAATCACCTATGAAGTAAGGCTGAAAAAGTACAAGGACCCTAGCAATAGGGTTCTAAGTAGGGACACTTCTTGGTATTCAGGACAGAAAAACTCTTCATAGTGGAAGACTATCTGGCATGTTGCATCCCCGATCCCTGCTAGTTACTACTGATCAACATGAATAGAAACCAACCCGTCATGGGACACCTGAAACCATTCCTAACGGAGCAATACCACCCAAGTTGAAAACCACTGCCAAACAAAAGCAGCATTGTGATACAGTAGAAAAAGGATTTGAAGCTTCCACAGACCTCATCGGTAAAAGGGGAGGTGTCTAATACCTCCTTAACAGAATGTTAATACCAAACTCCTAGACTCATGCCAGGGATTTAGAGACTCTAAACAATTTTAGTTCTTGAAAGCACAAAAATGTCTTATTCTTTCTCATTACTTTTACAACTGTGGCTTTCAAAGCTATTTTCGAGTGATTTGAACTTTACATCTTCGTCTATAATGCTATGAAAAAAGCTTTACTATGGCTTACCATTCAAAGACATATGTATGTCTATGCTGGAGGAAGGGGGAGTATGTGCATGCATAGCTTTGATAGGTCTTAGTATACCAGGACCTAGCAGGCATGCAGGAGCTGAAAGACATGGGAACTCAAATCTTTGCTGAATGAACTAAATATTTTTAGAAATTAACAGATAATAAACCATTCCTTGAATATTGAATAGATCCTTATTTAGATGCCTTTCATAAGTGTGAAAGCATTTCAGAGACTGTAAGAAAATTCTAATTTAAAAATACAGAAGAAATCAGAACAGAAATAATGCAATCCTTATATATGAACATATTCAAAATGCAAATTTGATTTGTAACACACACAGCATAAAACATAATCCACACAACACATAAAAAGGGGTAAATTATAGAGTACAAATATAAAATTCTTCCCTTAGTGTTAAGCTTACTAAGTAGGCATTTCTTATGAGATAATGGAACATGAATATAGATAAATACACACAGTGATGTTGACTATTTAACAAACATGTTCATGTAAGTCCCAAAGGACTTCACTAGAAAAGGAGGTAAACAGAACTACATATGGAACCAAACAATGAGGATTAAATTCAGTACCACAGTATTTTGAGTTTCCCAGACAATGTAACACTAAGGTATATTTCAGTCAAACAAAACACAATGTAACATAATGTACGGGGGAGGCAGGAATCATCAAAAACTTTACTATAAGATTGGTATGGCTTGATTCATAATTTTAACCTTCAAATATAACTGCTCATAGAAGCACTTAAGCACACAGCACAGTGAAGGTAGGAAAAAACATAAAATGGGAGTTAAAGAAATCTGATTTCTAATTTTGCCTCTGTTCACTCTTTTTAGACAAGTCACATTAAAATCTTACATCTTCAGTTTTCCCATCTGCAAAACAAGCTCTACAGTCATTAGAACTCTACAGTTCTCATTCTATAAAATATATGGTGTTTTTAAGACTTAGTAAAATAAAAATGTTAAAACCACTGTCTAGGCAAGTAAAGACAGAAAAACCAGCTCCCATTGGATCCCGTTCCCTACAGCCTTGTCAACGACTTGGCTCCTGTTGTTATCCTGATTCTGTCCTGAATCATCATCTCAATTTCCCCCTCACAGTGCATCATTCTCTTCCAGATACACAGATGCTCTAATCTCATCCATCCTTTAAGAAAGGAAGTTCCCAAACAACCAGTGAAAGAAAAATCCCACTGAAATAGCAGCAAAAAGGACAAAATACCTCATAAGAAACATGACAAAAAATGTACAAGACTTTTAAGAGGAAAACTTAAAAAACACTACTGAAGGTTATAAACAAAAAGATATGCTATGTTCTTGGATAGGAAGATTTAATATCATAAAGACATTAATTTGTTAATTTAAAACTAAGCCAATTTAAAAAGAAGGTTTTATTTTTAGAACAGTCAACTCTATCTGAAAGTTTATCTAGGGAGAGCAGGGAGGGGCAAGAGTATCTAAAAAAACTTCAGAAAAAATTAAAAATGAAGACCATGTTCTGACAAATGTTAAAACATATTAATAATTAAAACCATGTGATAGCAGAATGTGTAAACATATACCAATAAATCAAAATGGAAAATAGATTCAAATACATATACAAATATAATATGTAAAAGAAGTATTTCAAATCAGAAGGAAAAAAGATGGACTATTCAGAAATTGGTGTTGGGATATTTGGTAGCCAAATAGAAAAGAATACAGTTAGAACCACGCTCCATACTGCCTAACAGGATAAATTCCAAATAGATCAAAGACTTGAATATAAAAAATAAAACCATACAGAGACTGTGGGGACAGTCTGGTGGCTTCTAACAAAGATAAACAGTCTTACCATATGGTCCAGCAATCATATCCTCACATATTTACCCAACTGAACTGAAAACTACGTCAACAAAGAGCCTGCAAATTAATGTTTATAGCAGCTTTATTAAATATCACCAAAAACTGGGAGCAGTCAAGATGTCCTTCAATAGGTTAATAAACAAACAGTAGAACATCCATATAATGGAAGATTACTCAGCAATAGGAAGAAATGAGCTACTGAGCTACGAAAAGGCACAGAGGAACCTTAAATGCACATTGACAAGTTAAAGATGCCAGTCTGAAAAGGCTATATGGTCTATGACCCCAATTAGACAACATTTGGAAAAAAAGTTGAAAACAGTAAAATGATCAGTGGTTGTTTCAAGTTCAAAGAGAGGAAGGGAAGGAATGAACAGATGGGGCATAGGTCATTTTAAAGTGATAAAACTGTTCTGGATGGTACTGTAATGAGAGATACATGAATTACACAATGGTAGACATACCTCATTATATACACTGTCAAAACCCATTAACCTACACAAAACACAGCGTACCCTGATGTAAATTATGGACTTTAGTTAACAGTAATGTATCAATATTAGTTCATATCTTGTAACAAATATATGCACTAATGAAAAATGTGAATAACTGGAGAAATAGTGCCGGGGCTTGACCTCTGTACTATCTGTTCGATATGCATTATGTTTAGCAATGTACACTCATTCCCCGTGCCTCTTCCAAATCATTCTCCCTCTTTCCTAAAACTGCCCAGCTCTGATCATGTCAGTCTCCTCATGTTGCAGTTCATTCAAAAATCTCAAATGCCCCTTCTGTCAATTATTTTAGCTACTGGCTCATTGCCTCTCACTCCAACATCACTCCTCTCCTAATTCTCGGAGATTTTAATAACAGTGTACGCAATGCTTCCAACACCTTGGCTTTTCAACTTCTATAACATCTTATTAACTCCGATGGACCTTGGAGTCATTAGACCTTGTCACTACCAATCATTGAAAACCCTCTATCATCTTAATTTAAAGCAACCTATATGCCAACCGTCATCTTCTGTTTTTCTAACTCACTCTGATACCCAACTCTGTGCTCATTCAGGGCAACTGGCTTCTGCTCCAGCTACTCTGTAACTTTCAAGTTCTTAGAAGGCATCAAGTTTTCTCTACCTTGCAGCACTCAGCATTCACCTACATGCTACTGCCTCTTTCAGGGATACACTGCTTTGAACTCTGTGTCTTCTCAACAATAAAATTATAGTATAAATGTAACCCCTTCACACCAATCTATCCTTTTATTTTCCATTATAGCACACTGGTTACTAGCTTCTTAGCTATTGACCATCATCCGTTTATCTGTTTATTTCATATCTTCCACCATTACAATGTCAGCACTGTTGATGATAAAGGCTATGCCTGCTTTATTCACCACTGTGTAGCCAAAGCATGATACTCAGTATTCAGTAAGTGTTTGATGAATAAGAGAAAAAACAACTAATGCAAAGGGAATGAAACGAATTAAAGAAATTCTGACATGTTACAAAACTGAAAAAAACATGGAAATCAAGATCATGTTTTAAAAAACAATTCTTTAATTCTGCTGGAACACTTGCCTTATTTTAAGTTATATAAAAGAATCCTAAATATGGTTAGATTCCTCACTTGTAAGCTGGGAAAATCTACAGTACCTGGAACTGCTGTGATGATTAAATAAAATGTTTGTAGGGCACTTTAACAGGGCCTGTCAAGCAATTAGTAGTCAATAAATGACTATTATTCTTATTTATTATTTATTTATTTATTTTGAGACATAGTCTCACTCTGTCACCAGGCTGGAGTGCGGTGGCACGATCTCAGCTCACTACAACTCCACCTTCCAGGTTCAAGCGATTCTCCTGCCTCAGCCTCCCAAGTAGCTGGGACTACAGGCACGTGTCACCATGCCCAGCTAATTTTTGTATATTTAGTAGAGATGGGGCTTCACCATGTTGGCCAGGATGTTCTTAATCTCTTGACCTCATGATTCGCCTGCCTCAGTCTCCCAAAGTGCTGGGATTACAAGCGTGAGCGCCTGCACCTGGCCATGACTATTATTCTTAAAAGAGCACTTAAAAGACTTTGAAAAATAAAGTCCTGTAAAATGAGAATATGATTATAGGGAAAAAAAAAAAAAGACTTGAAAGAGGTCTCTTTTTCCACCTGATGCTGCCCTGTCAACTCTAGGATATCCAGATCAGAGATTATTTTTCCCTTACAAAATCAGGAAATACTCTTTCAACTTCCTACTGAAGGTTGGAAATAGTCACAGTCCAGTCCAGGACAAAACAATTCAAAGCTAAGGAAAAACATTTTTAACAAACTCCTTCCCAAAGGCTTACATTTGTATTTTTCACAAAATATCAGTAATGACTATCATATTATCTAATTCTGTTGGAATAAACCAAAAATTTAGTAGGAAAATATACTCATTAGTCAGGTAAAGAAAAAATTACATGATGCTTTCCACCTTCAGTCAACTATATTTTTAGCTAAAGCTAAGCAAAGACAGCTAACATATAAAATAATAGCAAAAATTAATCTAGAAGTCAATTACAGAACTTTAACTTATTATTGTGGATAATCAGTATCTACCTTTACATCTATGTTTACATATGATAATATAAACAAATCAATCAACACTAACACAGAAAAATTATTTATGTGAAGACATGTTAAAGAAAACTACTATTATCATTGTGAAAGTTCTCTTGATTTCTAAACAAATGAAGGCTGTTCAGCCCATCATATGACCTAATTGGCTGGGCATTCTTCACTAGTTACTCATACACTGGAAACTGCATACTAAAAATCATGTGAATATCTTGAGGCGTCAGAAAAAAATTTCAGAATGTTTGTTAAGGTTTTAGGTTCAGCATAATCAAGTATTTCAAGATAAAAAAAAAAAAAAAAAAACTATAACCTAAATGAAGTAAACAGGGATTACATCTAGTAGGTTTTCTGAAATTGAGATAATTACTAAAAATTATTAATTTTTATTCAATAATTATATATATGTATTAGATATTCTACATAACACCAAAATTGATGTTAAACTAGAAAATAATTTCTAAATTTGTCCAATGCTAATAGACTTAAAAAAATACACTTCTAAGATTGACAGGACACATTAAAAAATTAAGCAATAAATGCAAAAGAGTATATACAATATGCTTACTACATGTAACTGGGGGAAAATGTATTCCCATTTGTGTAAAAGAATAATGGAAAGATACAAAATAAACCGAAGTGGTAACCTACAGAAGATGAGAGCCGCGAAACAGGGATAGGAATTAGACCTGTCAATGTTCATCGTCTTAAACTGTTTTAACTTTTGAGCCATGTGAATATATGTTTATTTTTAAAAGAATACTTTATATAAGCATGTATCATTTCTTTAAATCGACAAACATAAATACATATACATATGTATATGTGTAAAGAACAGAAAATGGGTTTTTCTTTTTTCTTTTTAAGAGAAGGAATTAAAAATTTTTCACACCACCACTGAGAGCCACGTTTCTGGGTCACAATTCTGACTAAATGAAACTTCACAGTAATAGCTCTTTTCTCCCCCTTTAAAACGTAAGAGTATTTTTCAAACTACCATAATTCTAAGGCAGATTACTTTAAACAATTCTACCATATATTACTAGTTACAAATCACTTTGATTTAAAAAATACAAAATTACTGAAAGTGAAATGCTCCTCCTAAAGTTCTTCCACCATCTCTGAATCTGTCCTCTTAGAAAGATCACTGCACTTTATAAAATTTGATTCAGGCTAACACCAAATGGCAGTAATAATTTTTTGTCTAAATCTAGATTGTTGCCCAAATCACAAATCACTTCTGAACTGCATTCCAATCTACAACATCCTTCTACTTCAAAAGTCTCTATCTGAATTTGTCTCTGGGAAACTCATGTCCCCTTTACCCTCTCACCCCACATACATGTTTTAGTCTTCTCTAAAGCACATCAGGTATTTGGAATACCTCAGTGGCGGCCTACAATACTGTTCAACATTCTTATGCTAACATCAACAACCCATATCCAATCACGGCTTCCTACTAAACATAAACCAGATTTCTACAAGTTGTCCACATATACTAATTATAAAATGATTTAAAATATGACAGACAAATTACAAATGGTTAAGAGGAGCTAGAGGGAAGGGGAATGAGTCGTTTAGTGGGCACAGGGCTTCAGTGTGGGATGATGGATAAGTTCTGGAGACACTGGGCATGCCTGCCCAACAATGTGAGGGTACTTAATGCTACCAAACTGAACACTTTAACACAGTTCATTTTATTTTATATATATTACCACAAAAATAAAAACAAATGACATATTAGGAATGCCACCATAAGTATTCCATAGTTTAGTGCTCATCTGAAAGAAACCTAACAATTTGCTATTACTAAGTTGATCTGTGAATATATAACCCAATTCTGTAAATGCTTATGCATTAGGTATGTAGGCACAGTGCCTAGGACTCACAATAATTTTAGAAGTACACAAAAATGTTTTAGTTTCTTTTAAAATAAGAAGAAAAAAATGAGCTTTTGCTTCAGAGGAAATGTTTTAATACATAATTCTAACATATTTTTCCTTAAAACAATGTAGTTATAAGATATTTTTAATTTTTTTAACAGAAAGAGGGACCCAAGAAGGCAAAAGTGCCCAGGGCCCATGATAGTCCTATATGACCCATACGTTTACCATTTCCTAATATGAGACTATCAAGGGAGAACAAGAAAGTAAAAACACAACTGGACATGTGTGTAAAACAGTATTCTCGAAAGAAACTGCATATATGAGCAATTACTGAAGACCTGACATTTTTTAAAAACCTCAATAATATTAGAATGGTATCTCAATTATTATTTAATCCTTTTCAAACAACTCTTTATTAACAAGAGGTATAACAAGCTATATCCCATTTATTCCTACAATAAATGCTTGAAGATTAACGTAATGGGATTTAAAAGAACCAGAGAGCAAAAACTATTAAGGGAGTCAAAACTAAGTGAATAAGTGGGAAGACAAAGAAGAAGGAGAGAGGAAGAAGAAAAGGAAAAAACACTGACTAAAGGAACAAACAGAGCCACCTTCATTATCGAATTTACTGAAGCTGAAAATACCTCCTAAGTAAATTCATAGACTTAGTATAATGTCAATTAAAATCCCCAATTGTCAATTCAAATATTAAGGAATATACTGAAAGAAAGTATATAGTTTAAAAATAAATTTGAAAAACTTAAAAAAAAAAAAAAAAAAAAAGAGGTTGTTTCTCACCCTACTGATACTGGATAAAAACAAAAAGCAGCCAAATGAAAAATATTTTTTATAGCTTCAAAGGAATCTAGAGAAATAAATGAATAAATAAATAAAAAGTTAAAATTTAAAAAAAAGAAAAATATTTTTTAAAGCTATAAATTAGTAAATTTCAACTACAAAAGGAAATAAAATAGGGAAAATAATAAACTTTTCTGGTATAATAATATTAACATAAAAAAACAAACTGATCTCTACAGCTTTGTTATACATGATACAGAATTTCAGATGCATTACAAATTGATTTTTTAACTGCAAAAACATGGAATATTTCTAGTTGTAAAAGAGGGTTTGCCTTTTGACAACCTTAAGCAACTGGTCCAATTATTATAGAAAGTATCTACAAAATGAAAAATGCCAAAATAAAGATAAAAAGGAAACCAACAGAGTGAAGAGAAAGAGGATGGGCTTTGCAGCTGTAATGCTAAATAAAACTTTTATCTCCAAAATACACATGAAATGGTCTAGGTTGGTACCCAGTCTTCAACAGAAACTGTCACAAAATATGACTTCAATCAGAAAAGGGCCGAGTTGAACTCATTCAGCCATGTGCCAGGTACTGTTATAAACACTTGATAAAACTAATCTCATAGTCACAGCAACTGCCCTATGAAGATGATACTATTACTATTCTTAGGTGGAAAACTGGAAAAGTTAAGGCCCAGAAAGATAAGATACTTACCCAGTATGACACAGCTAAATGGCTAGAGCCAATATTTGAACCCAGGCAATCTCTCTCCAGAGTACATGATCTCTACTACTAAGCTATTTGCTTCTTTCCCATGCAGAACAAAAGCAAATCTACTAGAGTTACTATATCTAAGAAACTTAAGTTCATTAGATATAAGTTACTAAAATGCAGGAAAAAACACAAATAAGAATAGTTTTGATAGAGTGCTTTAAAGATGCAGCAGATCATATCATTGTCAGTAAAGGGGATAAGGAAACGCTTTATGGAAGAAGTGATATCTACATTGGTCTTAAAGGATATGAGACACAGAGATGGGAAATGAAAGAGGAAAACACTCCATCCTCAAGAAACAGAAGGATCAAAAGCATCAAATTAAGGTAGAAAAGCACTGGAACTCAAATAGTTGAAATGAATATTATACAGGAGGGAAAAAAATGAAAATGAATGATTCAAAAGACTAAGGAGTTTAAACTGAACTCAGTATAGAAGATAAGGGAGTAACATGAACACAGCTGTTATATGGCAACTGGATATAAGAATTAGAAAAGAGATGGAAATGAAAAAAAATGCCAGGGGGTTAATTTCCTAGCCTAGGCAAGGCAAGGAATGTCCAAAGTAGGGTAAATAAAAATGGAGAAAAGGGAACATGATATGAAACACATAGCAGTTAAAAATTTTCAATTAAATTAGTGAACCAGGTCACAATATGCTAAAATGTAAACACAACAAAGGGGATGGATGGGACCACATTTAGGAGGAATCTTTGGGAACCTCATGGGAGAGGACATTATGGGCCAAGAGAAGCTAGTGTGGACGGTAGACAGCCCCTGAAGAAAACTGCCTCTGCACCATTTTGGCCATGCTCAAAAACCTGAGTAAGCAGACTTTAAAACGTCAACATTTTGAGAGAGATTATGAAGGTAAATGGACAGAATTAAATAATAAACAGGGAGGTGACAAGTTTTAAGTGCAATGAAAGAATCATCTTGTCATTAATAGAAATGGAAAAACTGAGGGAAAGTCGGTTTAAAGCAAAAAGAGACAGGAGTTCTGGTTTCTCATGGTGAGATGAAGTCTTATACAGAACATCCAGAAATAATGCACTGTCCACAAGACTAGTGCTTGAGAAAGAAGAGCTGAAAATACAAATGCCATCCACACAAAGACAGCTGGAAGTTGTGTGACCAAAAGAAAAAAATCCTAGAAAAAAATGAATCAGGGAAAGTTTTAGGAACATCTTTATTTAGGGGCGAAGGAAGAAGAGGCAAAGAAGACACTGGCAAAGTCTCAATATTACCCCTGTAAAAGTCAAGTATAATGCAGCAGTGCTTCCTAATCTTTTTCACATGAAAGTGCACAAATAAAACAATACCATTTGTGTGACACAAAGCAGTAAACGAAACTGCTAATGCTAAATGCTGTTAGCCTGGGAACTGAAGCAATCACTCATATCCACACCAAGTAATCCAATTATTGTACTTTTTAGAAAGCTCTGTAATATATGCCAAAAAGTTTAAGATTCTACTCCTTTAATCTTTCAGTAGAAAGAAAAAAATTCTTTCAATTCCATCTAAGTGATTAATTAGGTGGAATGTTGCAAAACTGACAAAGGAGAAAAGAACTCAGAAATAACCATGAATCTTGGTAACTGGGAGATCACTAATGACTCTAAAATCAGTGGAAAAAACTAGATTCCAGAAGAAAATATGAAGGAGGGTGATTACAGCATCAACTTTTTACCAGTCATGTTTGATACCCTAACTGGTTAAAAGGTATATAACCTAAATCAGATGATTCTTCAAATTTTTCTAATAAAAATATTCTCTTTATAAACTAAATTTAATGGCAACATATTTTACCTCCTGATCCTTCTTTTTTAAGAGATGGGGTCTCACTATGTTGCCCAGACTGGAGTACACTGGCTATTCATGGGTGTAATCATCACATGCTGCAGCCTCCAACTCCTGGGCTCGAGCAATCCTCCCACCTCATCCTACCAAGGGGCTGGGACTACAGGTGCAAGCCACTGCACATGCCCCTTCATGTTTTTCAAAAAGGAAGAATAAAAATCCTTTGAAACGCTGAATACTTACCCAGTGCGAGACTGACCAACTTTATCACAGATATCCAAAATGAGGCCCCAGTCCTCAGCAGTATTCATCTCGCTGGTTGCTTTCTCTGTAGATTGTAAAGGGAGTTGCAGAAACATTATTTTTAAAATCTTTAAAAGATATATAATCACCTTTAAATCACAAAACTATAGTATCGTCAAGTCTTAACAACAAATCAGAACAGTTGCCAGCATTCTAGTTATTTTCATGTCTACCTTTAAAAGGAGAGACATACCCTCATTATCTCTTGCAATTATTTTCCCTATTCACAATTCAGTTGCTTCTTAGAATAAAATATAAGGCATTGATTTTTCCTTTATAAAAAAGTTATATATAGGTCTACCATCATCTGCAAAAAGAAAGACTAAAATAAATATTATTTTCATTATCAAAAGATTATTTACTTGCTAGTAAATATAAAAATGTTTCAGGTAATTAAGTTAATCATTTAGCTAGTTTTGTTGATGTGTTTTTTTGATAATTTGGAGAGGGGACTGAAGGAAAGAAAACCAAGTTTTGACTGAATGTATCTGCTTAAATAAAAACGTATTCATTTAAGTGTTCAGAGAAAATAATTGCCTGTTATTTATCTTGTAACCTAAGAAATTATTCTTCAAAAGTGAAGAATAAAGACTTTCTCAAACAAAAATTGAGAGAATCTACTGCAATACACCTGCCTAGCAAGAAATGTTAAAAGAAATTCTTCATAAAGAAGAAAAATGATGTAAGTCAGAATCTTGGATCTACATAAAGAAAAAAACAGCATTAAAGGCCAGGCACAGTGGCTCATGCCTGTCATCCCAGCATTTTGGGAGGACGAGGTAGGAGGATCACTTGAAGATGGGAGTTGGAGACCAGTTTGGGCAAAAGAGTAAGACGTCATCTTTAAAAAAAAATAATTAGCTGGGCCTGGTGGCATTTACCTGTATTCCCAGCTACTGAGGAGGCTGAAGTGGGGGGATCACTCACTCGAGCCCAAGAGATTGAGGCTGAAGTGACCTATGATCGTGCCACTGCAGTCCAGCTTAGGTGACAGAACAAGAGAAAGAGAAGGGAAGAAAAGAGAAGAGAAGGGGAAGGGGAAAGGAAAGGGGAAGGGAATAGAGATAGAATACCTGAAGGCAAAAATAACTTTTATTTTTCTTTTAATCTAACAGAAAATACTTTAGTCAAAATAACAGCAACAATGTATTCATTACATATGATTTTATATATATTATGATACTCTCATATATGCTTCCATGTAAGTAGAATGAATGACAGCAATGATGCAAGGGATGGGAGGAATTAAAAATATTCTAATTTACTATAAGATATTTGCACTAGCCATGAAGTGGTACAATGTTACCTCAAAGCAGACTTGGGATTAGTTGTGAATGTATATTGAAAACTCTTGGGCAATTACTAAAATAAAAAAGTTTTTTAAAAAGTATAACGGATACACTAAGAAAGGAGATAAAATGGATTTATGTAAACTGCTTAATGAAAATCACAAAAGCCAAAAAAAGGAGTAAAACAGAAAATGGGAACAAAGAACAAGAGCAATGAATAGAAAATACTAACAAATATGGTAGATATTAACACAAGTATTTACCAGTCACTTTACATGTCCATGGTCTACATACTATTGTCAGAGTCAATCAAAAAACAACACCCAGCTATATGCTGTCTATAAGAAACCCACTTTAGACATGAAGACACATAGAGATTAAAAGTAAAAGGATGAGGCCAGGCACAGTGGCTTATGTCTGTAATCCCAGCACTTTGGGAGGCTGTTGTGGGCAGATCACTTGAGCCCAGGAGTTTGAGACCAGCCTGGGCAACATGACAAAACCCTGTCTCTGCAAAAAAAAAAAAAAAATACAACAATTAGCTGAGCACACTCAGGAGGCTGAGATAGGAGGATCCCTCAAACCCAGGAGGTGGAGGTTGTAGTGAGCCAAGACTGCACCACTGCACTCCAGCCTGGGTGACAGAGACCCTGTCTGAAACAAACAAACAAAAAAGTAAAAAAATGGAGAAAGATATATCATGCTAAAATTTGTAAAATGAAAAAGCTATATTATTTTCAGATAGATTAGATTTCAGAGCAACTAAAGTTATCAGAGATAAAGAAGAACATTACATAGTAAGGGGTCAATTCTCCAGAAAAACATAATAATCTTTAATGAGCATGTGCCTAACAAAAGAATGCCAAAATACAGGAGGCAAAAATTTATAAAACTGCAAGGAGAAATAGAAAAGCCATTATTATACATGGACACTTCAACATGCCACCATCAGAAATGGACAGGTCAGGTAAGCGGATAATCAGTAAGGACATACTTGAACTCAACACTACCATCAACCAACTGTATATAATAGACAATTGACATCTATGGACTGCTTCATCCAAAAACAACAGAATACCCATTCTTCTCAAGCTCACATGCAGCATTCACCAAGACAGACCACCTTCTGGGCCATAAAACAAACCAAGACAAATCTTAAAAAATAGAAATCACAAAATTATTACAATGGAATCAACTAGTAATCAGTAACAGAAAGATAGCTGAAAAACCCCAAAATATACTGAGATTAACACATTCTTCCAAGTACACTCTCTTCCAAGTGTACTCACTTTCCTTTCTTTCCTGCTGTAAAGCTTTTTAAATAAATTTCCACGTCTGCTCTGAAACTTGCCTCAATCTCTTTCTGTCTTATGCCCCTCAATTGAATTCTTTCTTCTGAGGAGGCAAGAATTGAGGTTGCTGCAGACCCTTACAGACTTGCTGCCAGTAACTGGGATATCTTCCACCAGTAACAAAAATATCAGCAAACTGAATCCAACAATGTATAAAAAGAATTACATATGCCATGACCAAGTAAGATTCATCCTAGGTATGCCAGGCTGATTCAACATTCGAACCATTACCCTCCAAGAAATTAGAAGACTCTTTTCTGGGGGACTCCATGTCAGCATAAGAGGAGAGACCTAAAAACAGTAATATTGGGGAGGAGAAGGGAGGAAGCAGAATTCCATAGTCAATGACCCATCAGACCAAACCACAGTGAAGTTAAGTCAATGAGACCTAACCACATGATCAGAACTGCCAATGTGCTTGTGATTTCTCCACTATTAATCATGGGCAAAGAAGCAAGCTATTTGAAAACTATCTTCTAATGTGAAGATTAAAAAGAAAGAAAGAAAAGAAAAAAGCAACTTAAGAGAAAAAGAACATATGTAGGAGGAAAAAAAACTTTTTAAAAATCATTATATTCCAAAATAACCCCTATACAGAAGCAGAGGGTAACCAGTCTTGACTGGAGCACTGCAATTCAAAGAGCAGATGCTGAAAGATAACATCACCAAGATCCTCCATAGCAGTCTCCATTTTTTTAACCAGAGATGGGTGAAGGAAAGGGTACAAATGACTCATACCAAGACTCTTATCTGTAATGGTTAGTCTTGACCATGTGATAATGAAATTCTTGCTCCCATGCTTTCCTCCGTGCCCTGCTGCCTAGATCAACCAAGTATACTTATTTCCTCATTTTGACCTACTCCTAGGCAGGAGATAGGTCATGTGAGTTTAAAAGCGGAAAATAGAAAGCAGCCAACTGACCAAAAAGATGTATTAATACCTACTCTATATCACAGCATCACCTGCTAGTGAGTCATTACTACTGGAGAACTAAAATAAGCATCTAGTAAAAACAAAATGGGTATTGGTTAGGTACAGTACCTAGCTACCCTACAATCTTCTAACCTAGAAGATGGCAAAAGCAGGTTATTCACACAAATTAATTCCTTGCTTAAGAATAAATACAAAGATCCAAAAAGTTCATGATCTCAATAAAGTGATTTATTTGCAGGCAATTATAAAATTTGAACACATATTCAGCAAAATTGAATAAGCTTCCAGTCCATCCCATACCCTACCAGAAGTAGCTTACAATCTAAAAAAGGAAATGAAACCAGCATATAAACTTAAATATAAGCTAGAAAAGGTTTCAAATAATGCAGAGCAAATTGAAAGAAAGGTAAAGAGCCTGGAAAGAAAATGGAGAATAATCAGGTAGGGCTTCCTGATATATTTAGAAAATATGAAGAGAACAGAATAATGAATTCATTTGTTTCTAATTAAGTGAATGAAGTAAAAAGCAAAGTCATGAAAAAAAGAAAAGAAGTACAATGAAGAATCTAGGCTGGCTGAAATAAAAACTACTTTGTGAACGTTTGGAATAATAAGAGAACAGCATGAAGACCTAAAATACTAGCTCAGGTGTTTGTACTGACTCAAGAAACATCATAATGCCAAGAGTTTTAAACAAGGAAATAAAACAATAAGAACTCAACTTTTTTGAAAAACATTAATATATCACCAATATGTAAAAGTGGCTTGGAAAAGAGGAGAACTAGCTCAAATTTACCTATCATTGTTCAAGCTTTTGTAATATATTGTAAGTCCCTTAAAAATAATAACAAGTTTTACTTTGGGGAGTTATTTCATTAACCATGCTCTTAGTCTTAAGTGCTCAAAAAATGCTAAGACTACTCATGTATCTGCGACATGAAGCCACAAAAAGCCATAGTAACACATTGAGCTTAAATAATATTTGGTTTAATGGTTTTCAAACTTAACTTTCAAATGCAGAAACCCTTTACAATGCAGTAACTACCCAGAGGGCCACTGTACTTCTGATGCTAACTACCCAGTCAGCACAGACTTCACAGGTTGAAGGCACAGCTCTCCACAAGACTCCCTTCACTTCAAACCTCGGGCACAAGTGCTAGGGTCCCCAGGCACTTCAGACCAACTGGATACAGAGTTCCCACTATCCTTCACAATTAATTCACTACGGCAACTCACATAACTCAGAAAGCACTGTACTTACAATTAGAGTTTTATCATAAAGGACATAAATCAGGACCAGCCAATAGAGATATACAGTTGTCTCTTGGTACACATGGGGGATTGGTTCCAGAACCTTCCAAGAATACCAAAAAGCATGGACCAAATATCAAATTTGTATGGATGCTCAAGTCCCTAATATAAAATGGCACTATATTTGCATATAGCCTGTGTACATCCTCCCATATACTTTAAATTCTCTAGATTACTTCCAATATCTAATTCAATGTAAATGTTATGTAAGTAATTGTACTGCATAGGGACTAATGACAAGAAAAATGTCTGTATGTATTCAGTACAGACATATGGCATTTTTTCCTCTAAAAGGTTTGATCCACTGTTGTTTGAATCCATGAATGCAGGCCCCTAGATACAAACAACCACGTGTACAGAGCTAGATCTGGGAGGGTCCCAAACAAAGCTTCTGTGCTAGCAAGCTTCATCACCCTCCGAGCACATCAATGTGCATCACCACAACGTGTATCACCTACCAGAATGCTCAATTGAGCTTCAGTGTTCAGAGTTTTTACTGGGGTTTCATTATATAGGTATGATTTATGAAATAACAGACCACATAGTGGAACCCAATCTCTAGGTCCCTATCCTTCCCAGGAGGTCCTATGACTCAAAGCCCAAATCCTTTAATCACATGTTTAGTTCTTTCTGGAGTGGCCAGCCCTCACACTGAGTCATCTTATTAGCATAAGCTTTTATCCTAATATTATCCCAGGGGCCTATCATAAATAACAAAGATGCTCCTATTACTCAGAAAATTCCAAGGATTTAGAGGCTCTCTCCTAGGAAACAAACACTAGTCAAGTTATTTATCATTCAACACTCTATAAGAGAACTTTATCTTCAAAGAAACCCAATATATACAGTAAATCTAAGTGGAAGTGCTCTCATTGAGGAGTTCCAGAGCCCACTCCCTAGGTACTCAACTCCTATAAAGCCCAAGAATATTGAGTGAGTCATTCTGAACAATATCACTTAGCTTAACATTTACTTCATCTTAGAAAAGGAAAGCATGTTATTACTGTGGCCTCTAGTGCATTTTAATAATTAATTCATCATTCTTACTGACTGGTAGCCCAGCAGGCCTTTTTTTTTAAGTGCATTTTTTTAAAAGAAAACACTTAAATTCTAAAACCTGCCACCTTATTTAAAAACGTAATAGCTAAGCATATTAAAACTTACTTATTAAAAAGTTAATAGTTTGTGTGATCAAATATAAATCACCTACTAATTGAGTACTATCTTACAGTTCTTGTATTAATGATATACTCAGGAACACATGATACAGTTATCAGCAGATATTATGAACTACCTTCATTACTTTCCTACACATAAATAGGACCAGCATCTGACTCAAATTTGTATGGATGGATCAGAAACATAACCCACTTCAAAAATCTAAAATTGTTCACATCATTTATTGCGGCTGCCTCAGAATCATCAAAATCAGTAGCACAATTCTTCTCATTTATAAAAGAACAAGTAGTTTTTTTTTTTTTAATCAGAATAATATAAACTACCTACAACATGGTTCTGTGAATAGCAAATGAAGTTGAAAGTATTTATTTTCTAAGACAAAAACAGAGTTTGTGGAAAAGGGAAAAGCGACAAAAATAACAGACTTGCTTCTAAAGAATTCAAAGCTTCATAATGATCTCATTTTACCCTGACATTATCCTTACACTAATACTCAAAATGAGGAGATTCAGAAATCTGCCCAGCAGTACCCAGAAAAAAACACACTCAGAGCCTCATTTGAATTTCAATAGTCTTTTCAATAGATTGGAGAACTTCTTCCTGATAAGCAGCTACTTTTGATTTTTCTCAAAATCTCCAAGTGTCAAAGAAAGAGCTGGAGAGGTGAGAAAGGCTGACAGGATGACTTCCCGTCACATTCAGGCTGTGGGGAAAGGACTGCCATTCAGTCAGCCCGGAGATGGAACAGTTCATTAAAAATAGCCAATGGAAAAGTAAGTCTGAAAGAAATTATCCTCTTTGCAAATCGATTCCTCAAAAATGTTTCATCTAATGTCCCTGATCCTCCTGGAAACTGTATCTGCAAAGAAAAGCAATCTGAGGTTCTGCTAACCAGATAAAGAAGTAGGTATCTAAAGAACAGCATGGAAGCATCTCAGAGAGGAGGGCAAAACAGAAAGGATAACCTAAAAGCATGAGAAAGAACAGCCTGGAGTAGAGGTACAATAGAAACAGAAGAACCAAAGAATACAAGTTCTTAATCCAGCGGGTATCAGACCATTAACATACCTGTATTCTGAATTTTCACATTTCTCTTCTGTTTTGACAGTAACTGACTGCACACCTTAGAATCCAGTAGTCCTCATATCTATTTCTAACTTGATTATAAAAAGAGCTAAAATGCTCACTATATGCCAGGTGCCATGCTAAGTGCTTTACATGCATCATCTCCTTAAACCTACTGAAGATTAATGAACAAAAAAGGTATGTCAAGCCAGAGGATCCACATCTGAAAAGCACAGTGTTATAAAACCAATAAGGAGCGAAATACATGTTTAAGAAAAAAGTGGAGGGTGAGGCGGAAGAGTTACAAAGAAGCCAAAGATAAGAGGCCTTACATACCCAGCTGAAAAGTTCAAAGTACTGTAAAAGCTGTAGATTCTCTAGAAATATTTTAAACAGGGGAGCCACGTGCACATTTACATTTAAAACATATCACCATCAGCCACCTGGAAAATAACTAGGGAAAGACTGGAGACAGGGAAGAACAGCTGGAGGCTACTGTACTCATCTGAAAGAATGGGGATCAAACCTGGAATCCTTGAGGGCATATTCGGTACCAGGGTATCTGGCACAGGGTAGACAAGATATATTTGTTGTTTAGAATGCAGAAAATTACAACTCCCAAGTTCTAGATTTGTATGACTAAGTAAATTAAGGTACCAACCAACAAACAGAGGAAAAGCAGAACTGAGAAGAAAAGTTTCAAATGGTTTTAACATGCTGAACTTGAGATATCTGAAGCCTATTCAACTCTGGTAAAGAGTCAGAATGTCATGTGTTTTCACAAGTAATCCTCATAGCATCCCATAACATATAATGGATATTTTTATCCCTATTTACCAATGTAAAAAGTGAACTCAAAGGGGTCCTATACCTATACAACTATATATTCTGTCCATTTACTAATAGTAAATGCTGCAGGTGCAATTTAAACCCAAAAACACACCACGCTTCAGGAGAATATGACATTTAACATTTAAGATTCATCTGGGTATGATATATGAGGCTGGCTGGACTAAGCAAAGCAGACTCAAAACATGTCCAAGTATGTAGGATGTGGACTGGCCAAAAGTAGTCTGACTGGGAACACAAATATTCTATTATAGAACAAAGACATATGATGATTTAGCAGAGGCAGGGAAATGATTCAAAGATGCCTTTTGGGTTTCAAGTCAAGATAACTACAACACTAAAACACTACCAAATTGGCTGCACCTGGGTGCCTCACATCTGTAATCCCAGCACTTTGGGAGGCCGAGGCAGACAGATGACTTGAGGCTGGGAGTTTGAGATCAGCCTTGCCAACATGGAAAAAACCCATCTATATTAATCTAAAAAAGATTTAAAAACAAATATATTACCAAATAATAAATGAAGAGCCAGACTGAGAAATATAACTTCAGTTTTCTGACAGATGAATTTGTTTTGAAGGGAAAAAAGAACACCAAAGAGAAATACAAGACTGATGTTCTAGAAAAATATCAATAATTCATTATTTGATAAATAATTATTAAGTGCTTTCTATGTACCAGGCACTAGCCCTAAAGTATTAGGGAAAAAAATGAAAAGTTCTCGTCTTGACGGAGTCTACATTCCACACAAAAGATAATCAATTAATGTTAGGTAACTGAGTACCATAAGAAACAGAGTCGGGGGGGCAAACATGATTTTTTTTAAAGTTTTTAATTTTTTTAAAGACAGGGTCTCACTCTCTTACCCAGGCTACAGTGCAGTCATAGCTCACCATAGCCTTGAGCTCCCATGTTCAAGCAATCCTCTAGATTCAGCATCCCCAGTAGCTGGGACTACAGACACGTACCACCACGCCACTAACTTTATTATTGTTTGTAGAGATATGGTCTCACTATGTTGCCCAGATTGGTCTCCAATTCCTGGCCTCAAGGAATCCTCCTTCCTCACCCTCCCAAAGTGTAGGGATTATGGGTGTGAGCCACTGCATCCAACCCAAGATGGAGATTTTTTATAGAAGGTTATTAGGGAAAGCCTCTCAGAAAATGACACTTGAACAGAGTCCTGAATGGGTGTGATGAATATCCAAACCTACAAATACCTGTAGGAGGAGTATCCCAGGCAAAGAAAAGAGTACAAGATAGCTACAGAGGCAGGAATGATACTGCAGAGTTCAGACTCAAGAAGCCTGGAATTCAAGAGAGTAAGTTTGGAGATCATAATCATGTCAGACACACAGGAAGGGGCCATATTGCAGGTCCCAATAAAAAAACTTGCATTTCCCTTTAAGTAGGATAGGAAGCTACCAGAGAGCTTTGAGCAGGTAAGTGACATTAACATTTTTAATAGATCACTGGTCTTTGAAAATGAGAAATGATTGTAGAGGCAAGAGTGGTAACAAAGAAGTCTGCCAGGAGGCTCTTGCCACAGACTGAGAGAGATAAGGATGACTGAAGTAAGGTAACAATGGTGAGATACAGAGAGGTGATGAGATTCTGGATATATTTTTAAAGTACAGCCAAAATACCTTGCTGATAGAATGAATGTGAAGTGTGAAGAAATAAGAATCAATAATACTCCTAGACACTGGAGCTCAGTGACAGGAAATATTAATCATGTTGTCTACTGAGAAGGGCAAGGATGAAGGAATGAGCAGGTCTGGGGAAAGAACAAAGAACTGAATGTTAGAGTCTAAGCAGAATCCAAATGGAGACTCTCAGTAAGTAGATGGATATCTAGGTCAAGAGCTCAGGCAAGAGGCTGAGAGTAAGAACGTAAATCCAGGATTCACCAGAATACGGAGGATATCTAAAGCTAAGAAATTAGATGAGGTTCTATTTAAAATTTTAATAAAAAGTACAGAAATTTTTCTAAGTGCTTTACAAATATTAACCCTCTTAAAAACTCTCTGTGGTAAGAACTATTACTACACTTATATTCCATGTTAAAGGTAAGAAAACACAGAGTATCTAAGCAACTAGCCCAAAATCACACTGCTGGTAAGCAGCAAATCTGGGATTGAATCCAAGCAGTGGGGCCCCAGAGTCTGAATTCTTAACACTAAGCTAAATTGCTTCCTAATACTTCAAGGAATAAAAAAGTGGAAGGAGAAGAGGCTCCAGAACTGAGTCCCAGGGCACTCAACATTTAGAAGTTGCAAAAAGGAAAAGGAAAAAAAAAACTAAAAAGGAGCTAAGCAGAAAATGAGAAAAAGTTGGTGTACTGAGATCCCATGAATAAATACTGTATATAAAAGAGGAATGATTAAGAGATCAACAAAGAAATGGATTAGAAAGTGATCACTGGATTTGGCAAGGTAGAAATCACTAGAGACTTTCAAATAAAAACTTGATGGAATAAGTTATCTATACATTTGTTCTAAATTCAACTTTTGAATTATAGTGTACAAAGTGAGATTCATTTATTCCATAAATGTTTACTGAATGTTCTTCAGCATCCCAAGCACTGGTCTGCAGGCTAGGGATACAGGAGTGAACAAATCCAACAAAAATCCCTGTCCTCATAGAGCTCACATTCCAGTAACATCCTTCAGTGTTTCTTCAAGGGAAACACTATCACCAGCATTTTGTCTCTTTACAAAAATTTTATATTATATAAATCAGTCGGTGAATTTCTGATTCAGCTTCAGATTAAGACTGAAGATAATTTTGAAGACGTGCAAATGTATACAAGTGTTAAGTGATAAATAATTGTATCAAATGAGTTATTTAATGTCATGACATTCTCATTGGTGGACTTGGTGAAAAAAAATTAAGTGTATTCTACACACTGTATTCTATATGGTATACTATTAAAAAATAATATAGAAGTTTACTGGACTCTGTGCAAGGACTATCACTGGGAGTCTCTGAGGGGTCTTCTTAGATAAACTTTTCATAATATTTCAATACATGGATTGTGAGAAGAGAACTACTGGTCCAATACCAAAACCTGAGTAACTTTAAAAAGTAAGCTCTTCGGCTGGGCACAGTGGCTCACGCCTGTAATCCCCAAACTTTGGGAGGTTGAGGCAAATGGATCACCTGAGGTCAGGAGTTCAAGACCAGCCTGGCCAACATGGTAAGCCCGTCTCTATGAAAAAAAGAAAAATTAGCTGGGCATGGTGGCAGGTACCTGTAATCCCAGGCACTAGGGAGGCTGAGGCAGGAGAATCACTTCAAACCGGGAGGCGGAGGTTGCAGTGGGCCAAGATTGTGCCACTGCACTTCAGCCTGGGAGACAACGGAAACTCTGTCTCATTAAAAGAAAAAAAAAAAAGTAAGCTTTTCTGGAACAAAACAATCCCGCCACATTGAAGAAGTGTACTCTCAGAGGGCAGGCTCAACTGACACATTCTCAACTCAACATTTACGAAACACCTCGTATGCAGCATCCACTCACTAAGGAGGAAAATACAGTATATAAACTATCTTTAATGCTAAATAATTTGGTAAAAACAAAAATGTTAAAATAAATTAGAGGATTTTGTAAAAGGGTGGAAATTAGTGTGGACTAGTGCAATGGTTCTCAACTGGGAGGTATTTTGTCCCTCCGAAGACATTCAGCAATGTCCTGAGACTTTTAAGATCATGAGTGGGTGCTGGCTGCCAGTGGCATCTAGTGGACAAATGCCAGGGATAAGGCTGAAAAGTCTATATCGCACAGGACAAACCCCTGTGACAAAGATATTTATCTGGTCCAAACTGTCAATAACATTGCTACTGAGAAACCCTTTGGCTACAGTAATCAGGAAATGATTCAGGTATAACGAGTTGGATTCTAAGTTGGCCTTAACACATAAGGATATGTTGAAAGATAAAAGAAAGCATAAGCAAAAGGCAAAAGCATAAAGGCAAGAAGGTGTCTATGTTTGAACTGGGTGTACAGGTACTAGAAACGGGTTTGACATTAAGAAATTTACCTGAATCCAATGCAAATAAGTGTTCACAAAGTCAGAGAATATAAAGGCGATTGGGTAGTAGCTAACTAAATTATACAGGACCATGAAAACTAGACAAAGGTACTGTAAATAGAAACAGCAAGTTTTTTGTTTTTTGTGGTTTTTTTTTGAGACAGAGTCTTGCTCTGTTGCCCAGGCTGGAGTGCACCGACGCGATCTCAGCTCACTGCAAACTCCGCTCCCCAGGTTCAAGCGATTCACCTTCCTCAACCTCCTGAGTAGCTGGGACTACAGGCATGTGCCACCATGCCTGGCTACTTTTTGTATTTTTTTTTTTTTTTTTTTTTTTTTGAGACGGAGTTTCGCTCTTGTTACCCAGGCTGGAGTGCAATGGCGCGATCTCGGCTCACCGCAACTCCGTCTCCCGGGTTCAGGCAATTCTCCTGCCCCAGCCTCCTGAGTCGCTGGGATTACAGGCACGCGCCACCATGCCCAGCTTATTTTTTGTATTTTTAGTAGAGACGGGGTTTCACCATGTTGACCAGGATGGTCTCGATCTCTTGACCTCGTGATCCACCCGCCTCGGCCTCCCAAAGTGCTGGGATTACAGGCTTGAGCCACGGCGCCCGGCTTTACTTTTTGTATTTTTAGTACAGACGGGGTTTCACCATATTGTCCAGGCTGATCTCCAACTCATGACCTCATGATCCTTCCGCCTCTTCCTCCCAAAGAGCTGGGATTACAGGCGTGAGCCACCACACCTGGCAGAAGAAGCATGCTTTATGAAGTTGTTTTAAGTATTTGCCCTAGAGATTCATGTAGTAAGATGTAAAACTGCTTGAGAGCAGCAACTAGGTTGTTCATCACTCTATCTCTTATGTCACTGAGTGCTGTGTTCTGTAGTGTGTGCTAACTGCTTATTAAATTTTTTTTTTTTTTTTTAAAGACGGGGTTTCACCATGTTGGTCAGGCTCCAAAGTGCTTGGATTACAGGCGTGAGCCACCACTCCCGGCCACTGCTTATTAAATTAAATGCCGTTTTCCAATTCATTATTATCGGTGATCTCTAAGGTTCTGTCCCCTGCTAAGATTCAGAACATTCATTTAAGCCGGAACAAAAAAGGTAGCATCTAGTAAGTGCCTACCACGGAAAGGCACTGTAGCAGGCCCTCTACACCTATTATATCATTTAACCGCAGAACGGAATGATGTGTTTTCCCCTCTTTAAAGACAAGAACTCAAAGAATTTAACTTGCCTATGATTTCACTGTGAGCTGAGAAGTGGCAGAGGTAATGACTGACCTTTTCTAGTCCTATATAAGCTCGAAGGAAGAGTTATAAAAGCAACATTCAACATCCATCTTTCATAACTAAAATACACAAAGACGTACGAAGTAACTTCATAAGGTTGTCTTTATCTACAGTAATCATTAAATTCTGCCATAAAGGATTTGGAGATGGGATTTGGCTTGCTTTTATTCCACACTTGTGTGCCAAGGTAGTTCCTACGTGCGTTCAAATTACACCATAATTCTCTCCCTGGAAACTCAAATGTCCATAATTATCTTCAAGTCAGAAAAAAAATAAACAAAAAGCAAACCTACTGAATTGACATGATCAGTACCTAATACCAGTGATTCAGAAAACAACAAAAATGTAGCATTTCAAACGCCTTTCCAGATGCAACAACTTCTTCCACACTTCTTTATACTTCTTCAAGTGCAGAAATCTAGCCTAAGAGAGACATCCCAAAAGCTCAGGTCCTCAATTTGGTTTCAGCTGTTGTCAAGTATTTCATCTTCATGGCTCTCAACATTTTCCACAGTCTACCCTTAACCAGAGCTCCCTCCTTCAGGTACCGTTACCAAAGAGATTTTTAAATCCTCTAAGAAACCTTACCTAAAACATTCTGCAAGTTCCAGACGTTTACCATTTGTCAAGGCAAGCACTTTTGGTTCAGGGTTTATAATCCTAATCTAGCCGACATATGCTACAGCCCTTCGCTGTTCTTCCAGAAGCACAGTCCCTGCACCAGATGCTACACCAGCTGCTCCTCCAGGCCCTTTACACCAACCCCTTCAGTAGTTCTTTGGAAACCTACAATCCTAGCTCAAGGCCCATTCACAGGATGAGTCCCATTTCTTTCAAAGAGGATGCGCCAAGCCCTCAACCTCCTCCCAGCTCTGAAGGAGGGAAGCTCAGGAAAGGGGAAGAGCTCTTCCTCGGCCCTGGCCCGAGGGTCCTGAATGCAGGCAAGGGCTGGCAGAGTGAGCGTGCAGTCCGGTGGGGAACGGGCAGGGAGCGGCGAAACACTTACCAACATCCTGATCGAAGGGATTGGTGGCAAAGAGAGGCATCTCCACTGCGTGCCGAGGTGTCCGTGGGGACTCCCCCTCGACAGCACCGGAGTCAGGGCTCGACCGAGGAAGGAAGACTCCTCAGGCGAAAAGAGCAACAGAGACTGACTCTACAGGGTCCGCGACAGCTAGTCCTCTCACCCACCCCCAGCAAGCGCGGCGGGAGCGGCGGCGGCGGCGGATGCGGATGCAACAGCGAAGGAGCCGAGGACACCTCCGCGCGGAGCTTGTCGGGAATCTGGGCGACCTCGGCGCCGCCTGTTCCAAAGCTGCCCGGAGCCCGCCTCATCGATAAAGAATAAACAAGGAGTCCCCCTCTGCCTGAATTCTCTTTTGATTAGTCGCACAGAAGAGTGGAATTAGTTCTTGTGTTTTTCGCTTTTCCCTTGGCTAGTAGTCTCCGGAAGACGGGGTCCTTCAGGCGTGCTGAAGCCTACTAACGACCACAGGAGTGACTGGGAGACCCAGCAGACAGCGAGCAGCTTGAGTTTGGGTCGAGGAGTGCCCCTTTTTTCCTCTCGTTCTCTCGGTTGTCATAACCTTGTAGTACCTCTGGAAGGAAATGGAAATTCCTTTGGATCATATTCTAGGTAAACAGTTTAATTCGCTGTGTGAGGTGACAAGAAACTTGCTCGGATGAAGTCATTGGTGCTGAACGGATTGGCCTGTATCCCCAGAGATGGGAGTGTCAGGGCGCGCGGCTCCCTCTGGGAGGCTGAGGTAACGCTGGTTCCTTCCCGGGAGTCCCTGAACGCCCGGCTTCGGAATCTGCAAACAGCTCAGCAAGTAGGGCGTTGGCACCTACTGACTAACCGTGCAGTCACTAAGCAGCTGTGATGATTAGTGGCATGTCTTTCACAGCCCAAGATAACCTCCCTAGACTGAGCAAAAAAAAAAAAAAAAGAAAGACTCCTAGCAACCCAGAATTCTGATTTAATTATTTTACTTGTAAGTTTTGTTAACCAATAAAAATTATTCTCTGTGTCATGGAGAAGTTTTTAGGAGCATCTACTAGAGATTTTGGGTCCCACTTGGAACAAACGTAGTAAGCTCATCTTGCACGTAAATTGAAATTATGGAAATTATCCCCAACTTACGGCACCTCCAAATGTAGCATGGGAATAAATATTGACATGTCAACACAGGATTAATAAATAGTATACAAAGAGTGCTTACAAAAGTCATTAAAAATGAAGTCCCGCTTCTAAAGGTGAAATATGCAAATTAAAGTAGCAGTTAAATAATGTGTTTTGTCATTGAGGTAAAAATTACAAAGAATCAGGGATCTGGGGAATTGGACACTCACATACTGTTAGATGAAGTGTAAATTAATACTGTACAATCTTCCTAAGGGAAATATTTGAAAGCATTTAACAGATTTTTAAAACCTTAGGACCCAGCAATTCCATTTTGGTAAATTAATCCTAAGGACATTCTTTTAAAACATGAACAAATGTATGTATGGCAACATTGTCTATAGGATCAAAACGTTACTAACCACTAAAATGTCCAACATTAAGTGGTTGGACAAATTGCTTCACCTCTTGGTGTCACAGTTTCCTCATCTGTTAAGAAACAGGAATAATAGGGTTGCGAATATCAAATGAATTAGTACAAGCAAAACGCTTGTTACACTGCCTAGCATAGAGTAAGCACTAAATAAGTGTAACTGATCATTATAATTAATATTGGTCAATTAAATCATAGTACACAAGACGTGAAAACTATACAGCTATTTAAGGTGCATAATATAGATTGATATTTACACAGACACCTGAATACATAAGTTTTCAGACGGAAGTTACAAACCTTGTGAAATTACAAATGCCCACAATTTTAAAAGTTTGAAAGGAAATACGTGAGAATACTATGACATGATTATCTCTGAGTGGCAAGATTTTGGACAATGTTTTTGTTCTTCGTGCATTTTATATATTCAAAATATTTTAATGATAAGCATGTATTTTACTCAAAAGCAGAAAAAAATGTTACAACAATGTAAAAATGATATGTTGGTACCATCAGTTTCTTAATATTTTGAGGGGCCAATACCAAAAGTGTGCTTGTGTTTCATTATGAGAAGTATAGAATTATTCCAAAATATCACGACTGATAGGGAAGTCAGAGCATTCCCTCTCAAAAATGTGCTTTGATTGCTGGGCTGAGAGAATTAGGTGACAAGTTGTTTACTTTAAGTTCCTAAGCAGTGTCTTGGGCCATTACTGTAAGTGCCAGAGCTAGATATTAGTGGCTCAGACTGGCTGTATCAGAGCCAGATATTGATGAAAATGCATTTGGATGTGCTTTGTACTCCAGACGTACTCTGTTGCCAGCAATAAGCTAGGGCACAAACTGTTCAAGCCTTGATTATCAACATGTGTGCAATAGGAATAATACATACTAGTATTGAAAGCATTATCCATTTATTCTGACCTAGAATGACCTTAGCTGTGGGGGAGGGGGGATCTCAATGATTAATGTGCTGTATAAATAAACAATTTTAAAATATAAAATTTTAAATATTATATGTAACATAAAAGCCAAACATAAAAAGTGAAATGCTTTGTGTTTTGTGGTTAACTTTCCTTATAATTCATAGAGTTTCACTTTTAGTATTACCATAGTTTTTAAAACGTTTTGAAGACTACATATCAATGTCACATTAAAGTGTTTCTGTAATATTGTATGTTTAATAAATTCTGTGGTTACTTTTTGAATGTTATATCCCTTTATTCTTAGTTTGATTTTGAAAATTCTTCTACCTTAAAAACAAAAATACTGGCTGGGCATTGTGGCTCACACCTGTAATCCTAGCACTTTGGGAGGCCAAGGTCAGGAGTTCGAGACCCTCCTGACCAACATGGCGAAACCCCATCTCTACTAAAAATACAAAACTTAGCAGGGCATGGTGACAGCCCCCGTAATCCCAGCTACTAGGGAGGCTGAGGCAGGAGAATCGCTTGAACTTAGAGGGCAGAATTTGCAGTGAGCCGAGATGAGGCCACTTCATTCCAGTCTGGGCAACAGAGTGAGACTCCCATCTCAAAAAAAAAAATAATAATAATACATGCAAATAGAGTTACTACAGGAAAAAGTCTATAATTTTAAGGTCAGGAAAAGGAATATCCTACGAAGGCATTTAACAGTTTAATAATTCCAACCTAAGTAGGAATTATTACTATTTCTCAGTCTTTCCACTTCCACTGCCTTGTCACCACTTTAGTTCAAACCCTCCTCATCTCTTAGGCAAGTTACTACATTCACCTCCTGCTGTGTTTTCTACTTTCCTACACCTGTGGACTGAATTGTAGCCTCAAAAATACAAATGTTGAAGCGCTTACCCAAAATGTGATGGTATTTGGAGGCAGCATCTTTGGGAGTTAATTAGAGTTAGATGAAGTCATGAGTCTGGGGCCTTGCTAATAGGACTAGTGCCCTTTTAAGAAGGACACTGGATTGCTTGGTGTCTCTGCCTCTCTCTGTCATGTGAGGATACGGTGAGAAAGCAGCTATCTGCAGTCCAGTAAGAGAGCCATCATCAGAACCCACCCATGCTAGTACCCCGATCTGACTTCCAACCTTTAGAATGGTGAGAAAATTAATTTCTGTTGTATCAGTCACTCACTCTGTGGTATTTTGTTACGGCAGCCCAAGCTGGTTCATACAGCTATTATCTCTAAACCATTCTCTGCACTACTGCCAGAATGATTTTTCTAACACACAAAGCTGATTATATATCATTCCCTTAAAATTCTTACACGCTTTCTTCAGTTACACGGTCATTCAGTAAATATTTATTAACCCCCATGTGTGTCAGGTAACATTTTAGATGCTGGAATTATAGGGATAAAAGCTCTGTGTGATTTCGCCTTTTTGGAATACAGCTTATGGGGAATATATCATCACTAAGTAAAAAATTAAATTAATTGCATGATTACAAGTGTACAAGAGTAGTCTTACCTTCAGGATTCAACCCCCATTCTTTAGCATTACCCCCTTAATGAACTGGCCTCTCAGTAACTCATCTCTTCACAGTTTTTTTTTCTCATACCCTCTACTTTAGTTTTCTGAACTACTGGCACTCACCCTCATGCTTTTTATATCTTCAAACAAGCAACTCTTTCTGCTTTTCCTGCTCTTATTCTGTTTAGGTCCTAGACCTCCTCTAAACTTCCACTTAGATTTCGTTTCTTTTTTTTTTAAAAGACGGGGTTTCACCATGTTGGTCAGGCTGGTCTTGAACTCCCAACCTCAGGTGATTCGCCCGCCTTGGCTTCCAAAGTGCTTGGATTACAGGCGTGAGCCACTACACCCGGCCAAGATTTCACTTCTTAAAAGCCTTTCCTGACTTAGTACCTGAACAGTAATAGGGACATAATAAACATTTGTTAATTCATTGGTTAACTGACCACCTCTATTATATAGCACTTAATGGTAAGATATGTGTTACAGCTGTCTATTACTTCATAAAAACCCTCTCAAATGTAGCATCTTAGGGCAACAACAATCATTTATTTTGCTTACAGACAAATTTGAATAGAACTTAGCAGGGACCACACAGCGTTGGCAGGAGTAGCTCAGAGGCTGGAATGACTATAGCCAGAACTAAAATCATTTGAAAGTTTGCTCAGTTATATGTCTGACAGTTGGTCCTAAGCAGTTGGCTGAGTCATTGGGGTTATCAACCAGAACAACTACAGGGGGGAGCTCCTGTATATCTGCTTGGTTCCTCTCAGCGTGTTGGATGGGCATATGATTGAGCATTGCAAGAGTCAGGAAACTGCCAGTTTCTTAAGACCTGAGCTAGGAAGTGAGCACAGCATCCTTTCAGTCATATTCTGTTGGACAGGCAGTCACAGCATCTACACTCAAGGGAAGAGGAAACAAAATTTATCTCTTGGTGGAAAGAGTGTCAAAGAATTTTGGGGTCATACTATAGCTACCACAATATTGTAACTTTGTAATTGTTTATGTAAGCATTAGTCTAGGAATCCTTTTTCTGTCTTTCTGGGCTCTTCACGGTAGGTGTTCCATAAATGTTTGTTAAGTGCAGTAAATAAATAAAATTTATTATGACTAAAATGGCAAATTTCCTTACTGGCCATGAAAGAGTAACAGGATCAAGATTTAACCTTTTTACAATAAGCAAATAGAACACTGGACAAAATATATGGAAAGATTTCAAACATGGGAGAACAGGCAGCATTGGACTATGATTTCAAGAAGAAACAAAGCATATGCAGTGAGTCCAATGACTGCAACAGCTTTCTGCCTGGAATCAGCTTCTAGGCTGTGGCATGGGAGGTGGGACTCGAACCCAAAGGTCTTATTGTATTGAAGAGACAAAAATCAAAGTTTGAGGAAGCCAAGAGACTAGAATTTAGAGGACAATATATTAGGAGGGTGCTATGCAGAGAAGAGTTTTAGAAATCTGCACAGGGGTTCCCCTTGGGCCTTTGAATGCTAATCTACTCATGGGTAGGGTAAAGCTCTACAAGTCTGGGCAAAGCACTTTTAGGCAAAGAACTATTAGCAGGGAAGCCAAATCTGAAAAATCCCAGGCGTTCATACAAATCGGGGAATCATTTCAATTCTCAAAGCCAGAGGAATGACAATTAGTTGAATACACTCAGTGTTAAGTAAACACCCAAAAAGGATAATGTCTTAGTAGTGCGGAGTGGCCTGAGAGGGAAGTCTACCTCTACCTTTGCTCTAAAAAAGCTTAAATAGTAACTTTTGAAAGGTAAGCTGGGCAACATAAATTAGGGGCAGAACAAAGTATGAAACTCTTAACAGGAATGCATATATTTATGGCACACAAAAATATAAAAATCTTCAATGGCCAGACTCCAATAAAATATTACTGAACACATAAAGGGGCAGAAAAATGTGGCTAAGAACCAGTAGGGCAATCAGTCTATAGAAACAGACCCAGAAATTAAAGAAATGATTGAACTAACATAAGAATGTTGAAAGAGTTCTGTGATCAATATGATATAACAGGGAGAGAAATAAAAGGCATTAAAAAAGAAGCGAATGGTAATTCTAGAGGTTAAAATTACACTATCTTATATAAAACTTCCATTAGATAGAATTAATGGGAGATTAGACACTGCAATAGAAAAAATAAGTGAACCCGAAGACACAGCAACAGAACTATACAAAATTGAAGCACATAGAAGAAAAAGACTGAAAAGAAAAATCAACAAAATCTCGATTACCTATAGAAAAATATAAAGCAGTATAGCACATGCGTAATTAGAGTTCCACAGGAAATGAAAAAGAGGAGTGGGGAGAAAAATGTTTAAAAATGATACCCAAATTTTCTCAAATTTAATGAAAACTATATTCTTACAAATCGAAGATTGTACGTGAACCCCAATCATAATAAAAAACAAAAATGACACTAAAGCACAGCATGATCAAATTACTGAAAATCAGTGATAAGGATAAAACCTTAAAAGCATCCAGAAAACAAAAAGATACATTATATACAGAGTAATAGCATACGCCTAATAAAACTGCAAATTTTTAAAAAACACAATGGATAGTAACTGTACAGTCTGAAAATTTAAATATTATCAATGTAGACTTTATATTGGCAAAAATCTTTCTCAAAATGAAGTTGAAATAAAGGGCTTGAGCGTCTGTGGATTTGGGTATCTTCATGGGGGTCCTGGAGCCATCCCCTGAAGATACAAGGGACAACTGCATACAAAAAAGCTGAAAGAACTCATCATCAGCAAAACCTACACAATAAGAAATGTTCAAAGAAACAAAAATTGAAAATTCTTCAGGCAATAGAAATATGGTGTCACTTGGAGATTTGCAGCTAACAAAAGGAATGAAAAGAATCTGAATGGTCATGTGAGAGTAAATATTAAAGACACTTCCTTCTCATTATAAAATGTATTTTAAAACAAAAATAATTGTATTGTGGGGTTGATAGCATAGGCAGAAGTAAAATATATCAAAATAATACCATAAAAGATGGGGAAGACAAATAGAAATATAGTACTGGAAGAATTCTTACATTATACATGCAGTGGTATAAATATTATTTGAAAGTAAGCTATGGTAAGTTAAAAATGCATACTGTAAGCAGTAGAGCAATACCCCCCAAAAGAAAAACAAAATAGAGACAGACAATAGTGGAAATACATAGAAATTTTTAAAATTCACATAATTCTACAAAAGGCAACAAATGAGGACTAGAAGAAAAAAGAACAGAAGAGACAAATAGAAAAACAAAGTAAGGTGGTAGATTTTAATTCACATTAATAATTACATTAAGTTAATGATTAATTACATTAAATACCAAAGATCTAAACTGCAATTAAAGACCAGGAATTGTCAGTCTCTTTTTAAAAAACAAGACTCAACTATACAATGTGTGTAAGAAAGTTATTTTAAAAATAAAAACATAAAGGATATAACAATTTTACACATTTTTGTATATAATAACAGAGCTTCAAAGTACATGAAACAAAAACTGATGAATTTTGAGGAAAAACAAATGACTACCTTGTATAGTTTTTAACTTCCCTGTCTCAATATTGACAGGACAAGTAGAGGAAAATCAGTAAGGCTATGGAGACTTAAATAATACTAATAACACACCTGACTTAATTGAACTTGATAGAATACGACATCCAATAATGGCTGAAAATACATTATTTTCTGGTGTAGATGATGTATTTACCAAGACAGATCATATTCTGGGCTATAAAACAAACTTAATAAATCTAAAAACATTCAAGTCACATAAAGTCTGTTTTCTGACTAAAATGGAGTTAAAAGTATGTAGCAGAAGGCTAGTTGGAAGTCCCCAAATATTTGGAAGCAAATTAACATTTGGAAACTAAATAACAACTGATTAATTAACATACTAACCCAGGGTCAAAGAGAAATAAAAATGAAAATGGGAAAGTATTTTAAATAGAATACAAATGAAAACACAGCATTATTAAAATTTGTGGAAAGGAATTAAAGAGTATTTACAGAGATATTTATAGTATAACACAGCACTTATATTAAAAAGAAGAAAAGACTCAAATCAATGATCTCAGCTTTTACCTTAAGAAAACTAGAAAAAGTGGCAAATGAAACCCAAAGTAAGCAGAGAAAAGGCGCTAATAACATCAGAATGGAAATCAATGAGAAACAAGTCACAAATAGAGGGCCGGGCGCGGTGGCTCCGCCTGTAATCCCAGCACTTTGGGAGGCCGAGGCGGGTGGATCACGAGTTGAAGAGATCGAGATCATCCTGGTCAACATGGTGAAACCCCGTCTCTACTAAAAATACAAAAAATTAGCTGGGCATGGTGGCGCGTGCCTGTAATCCCAGCTAGTCGGGAGGCTGAGGCAGGAGAATTGCCTGAACCCAGGAAGCAGAGGTTGCGGTGAGCCGAGATCGTGCCATTGCACTCCAGCCTGGGTAACAAGAGCGAAACTCCATCTCAAAAAAAAATAAAGCTTTTAAAACTCACCAGAAATTACATTCTTTGCAACTGTTCAGAGCTGTGATTTATTTAAACTGTAGATGATCACTTAAAAATATGAGAGAAGGCATGTATTTCAAAAAAGCAAAAATGTTTGAAAACCACAGCCTAGTCAGACCTTACCCAGCAACTAGACTGCAGGCCTGTCCCCACCCCTGTCGCTCTTTTGCTCCTAATGGATATTTTGGAACAGCTGTTGTATCATGGTTTGACATATCTTATTTGGAGAAGTTTGAACCAATCTATATAACGACAGGGTCTATAAATAGCCTTTTCACACCAAATGATAGTATGATATAAACTCTCGTATTCATTATAATTCAGTTTGTGACTTCTTCCACTTTGACCTTTTTTCCTAGTATGAAGATCATGTCTTTTTCTTTTATGAACACCTAGTAACTACCAGAGACCAGGTAACTAGATTAGCAACACTTACCTGCTGGTCTGGGTTGATGCTGGTTCTGGTGACTCAGCAGCCGATACATCCAAAGGATCTTTGAAACTGAAGACCTCACAAAGGAATCTATTCCTTCCCACCATTTACCATTCAAAGATTTTTCAAAACAGATGACTCCAGTTTTGAAGGCAATTCAGTGTTTAGCACAATGAAAAATGGATGTGCTTACTCTATATGCATATACATATTTACAAAATGAAATTTACATATTTGCATATTTACAAAAGGAAAAAAGGTATTTTTATACTAAAATTCCCTGGACTATATCTGTGCCAGTGTAGAAAATATTCCCCAAAGGAGCATTTAAAATACTACTTTTATGTTTTTAGTCTTACATAATTAATATTCATAATAGCATATGTGTATGTTTTATTTTATTTTCATGATCAGTTTTGTAAGGTGTGAAATGGTTCTTAGGCATGAAGTTCTTGTTTATAATAATAAACCTACAGAACAGAAGGGTTTTACTTACAAAGTCTTGACTTTCAACTGTCAGCCTAGAACCAAATTTGTGTGATTGATTCTGTTCTAAAAGAGATTATAGATAAGCTCTAAAGGAACTTCCCTGTGTCTCAGTTTTCCCCATCAATAAAAACAATAAGGAGACTGGGTTAAATGAATTCCAATATTCCTTCCAACCCTCAACGCTCAACTTATTTCCCAGATCAGTCCTCTGTGTTCAGAGGTTTCTTGCTCTTTATGTTTCAGTTCTCATTCTCTTTCTTTGTATTTGCTTCCACTACAGCTCACTTCTGCTACTTTTTTTTTTTTTTAATTTGAGACTCAGTCTTGCTCTATTGCCCAGGCTGGAGTGCACTACCTTGGCCCACTGCAATCTCCATCTCCTGGTTTCAAGCCAATTCTCCTGCCTCAGCCTCCCGAGTAGCTGGAACTGTGGGCGCCCTCCACCATGCCTGGTTAATTTTTGTATTTTTAGTAGAGATGGAGTTTCATCATATTGGCCAGGCTGGTCTTGAACTTCTGACCTCAAATGATCTGCCTGCCTCAGCCTTCCAAAGTGCTGGGATTATAGGCGTGAGCCACCTTGCCTGGCCTTCTGCTGTATTTCATAAGTGCTCTCCTGAATGCACCAGCTTTCTTCCTCACATTCCTTCCTGTTGTGATAACTAAAAATAGAAAAACTGGTGAAATTTTAAAGTGTTTTTTTTTCTCTGAAATGAATGATATCTCTTCTCCGTAGTGATATCATTGCTCTCATCCTGTTGAAATAACCACACCATGCCTAGTCAAATTCTATCATGATGTGCTAAGAACATACACATTATAGATTACTGACATCATTAACACTGTCCCTGTCACAAATACAAGTCACAACTTGATTTCAAGATTTGTCATAAAGCTATTGTAATTAAGATAATATGGTACTGGCATAGAGACAGACAAGAAGATCAATAGAACAGAATAGACCTAACAGAAATATATTCGTACATAAATGAACAACTGATCTTTGACAAGGTACAGAAGAAATTCAGCAGAGAAAGGACAGGTTTTCAACAAGTGGCCCTGGAACACTTGAATATTTGTAAGCAAAAATATGAACCTCATTTCATACCTCATATCATATACAAAAGTTAAAATGGATCACAGACCCAAATGTTAAACCTCAAATATTAAATTTCCAGAAGAAAATAGGACAAAATCTTTGTTTCCTTAGATTGGGCAATAATTTCCTAGATATAACACTGAAAACTCAATCCTTCAAAGAAAAAAAAATTGATAAACAGAACTTTATGAAAATTAATAACATCTGCTTTTTGAAAGTTACTGTCAAGAAAATCATCCTACTGGCTCATGCCCGTAATCACAGCACTTCAGTAGGAGGATTGCTTGAACACAGGAGTTCAAGACTGACCTGGGCAACACAGCAAGACTCTGTCTCTAAAAAAATAAACAAAAATTATCCCATGAACTGGGAAGAAATATTTGCAAATCATATCTCTGAAAAAGGATTTTTATCCAGAAAATATATAGTAGTCTCAAAATCTAGTAATTAAAGCAATTAATTCACTGCAAAATTCAGCAACATGCTGGGTATGGTGGCTCACGCCTATAATCCCAGCACTTTGGGAGGCCAAGGAGGCCTTGAGGTCAGGAGTTCAAGACCAGCCTGGTCAACATGGTGGAACCCCGTCTCTACTAAAAACTATAGAAATTATCTGGGCATGGTGGCTTGCAACTGTAATCTCAGCTACTTGGGAGGCTGAGACACGAGAATCACTTGAACCTGGGAAGTGGAGGTTGCAGTGAACTGAGATCGGGCCACTGCACTCCAGCCTGGGTGACAAGTGAGACTCTGTCTCGAAAGAAAAAAAAAATTGGGCAACAGATTTGAACAGTAACTATAGCAAGGAAAATATACAATTGACAAGCACATGTAAAGCAACAGCATAATTAGTCATTAGGGAAGTGAATATTAAAACCACAATTAAATAATACACCTATTAGAATGTCTAAAATTTCAAAGACTGACTATACCAAATGTTGGCTAGGACGTGGAGCATCTGAAACTCTCCTGCATGGATGATGGAAATGTAAAATGGTGCAACCACTTAGAAAAACCGGAAAAATTTGAAAAGTGCATGTGTGTGCTAGCTCCTTCCTTTCACTTCTTACTCCTAAGGACAAGATGGGTCCCCAGCAGCTATACTAGAGCCATCTGTGAAATTGGCCAGGGTTCTTGCTCAAAACAGCATGATGTCATCCGGAAGTACAACCTCAATATGTGCCCCAGTGTTTCCATCAGTACACAAAGGATACAGGTTTCATTAAGTTGGACTAAGTGAACTTCCTTGAATGGATTATCCAGGCCTTGAACTTCTGACCTCAAGGCCTCCTTGGCCTCCCAAAGTGCTGGGATTATAGGCATGAACCACCACACCCAGGCTGTTGCTGAATTTTGTGGTGAATTAATTGCTTTCTTTAATTACTAGGTTTTGAATGGATTATCCAGGTCATCCACCCCATGAAAGAAACCATGAAAAATTTTTAAATCTCTTTAAAAAAATTAGAAAACAGTGTGGTTTCTTAAAAAGTTAGACATACACTTACGATGTTACTAAGTCATTCTGCATTTCAGTATTTTCTGCTCCTTCCCCAGGCTATAGTGGAATGGCCAATTTCAGCTCACCTGGAAAAAAAAATCATTTCCACTAAGAAAACTGAGGCATGCAGAGGTTAGCTGCCCAAGACCATACAGCTAATAAGACGGGAGGAGTCAGGAATTTGGGGTTTGGATTTCAGTAATTGACTCCAGTGCCTGCCTTCTTAACTGCATGCTTTAAGGGGACAGAGTAAAGTGTTAAGAGGGGAAAGCATGAGCACTGACAGGAGATAAAGTAGAAAACAGTGGGATTCTATCTCCCTTGCCTGGAAAGAGTTCTGTTGGCCCAGTGGCTAGGTTGCCTGTATCTGTACAAACGTTTCTTGTTTGCTGCCCTTGGCTTATCATGTCCTTTTTTTCTCCAGCTCCCCTAAGACATCTAACCTTCTGCGCTGAATTGACATCATTACCGTTTCAATCAGTGGACTTGGTAAATACACACACACACACACACACACACACACACACACACACACACACACAAAGTGGGGCCAGGTGTGGTGGCTCACGCCTGTAATCCCAGTACTTGAGGGAGCCAAGGAGGGTCGATCACTTAAGGCCAGAAGTTCGAGACCAGCCTGGCAAACATGGTGAAACCGTCTCTACTAAAAATACAAAAATTAGCCAGGCGTGCTTGTGCATGACTGTAGTTCCAGCCACTCGGGAGGCTGAGGCAAGAGAATCTCTTGAACTCGGGAGGCGGAGGTTGCAGATCGTGCCACTGCACTCCAGACTCTGTCTTAATTTAAAAAGAGAAAGAAATCACACAAGTGGGATGGTCTTCTCACTGTAATCCCCTTCTACCTGTTGGACTGGCTGGTAAAAGGGAAACAGGGCGAAATGGGAGTTTTTTCCCCAGAAGCTCTTAAGAATGAATGAATGTTTGGCCCAGCGCTGTGGCTCTCGCTTGTATTCCCCGCACTTTGGGAGGCGGAGGTGGGAGGATTGCTTGAGCCCAGGAAATTGCATTGAGCTGTGATCGCGTCACTGCCCTCCAGCCTAAGAGAAAGAGACCCTGTCTCTAAAAAGAAAAGGAAAAGAAAAGAAAAGAAAGAAAGAAAAAAAGAAGAGACAAGAAAAGAAAAAGAATGAATGTTTGGTGAGAAGATCCCGCTCCCTGCCTGCGCATCGACAAACTGCCTTACAAAAGGCCAAGCAAGGCAGAGCCACGTCAAGTTCAGGTGCGTTCCCTGCGTCCCTACTAGATGCACTCGCAGGGAACACATCGCCAGGGCGCAAGGCGTCTGGGCGCCTCTCTAGGAAGAGGCCCTCCCACGCAGCTAGCGAGGAAGGAGGGTGCACTTTCCACGGGAACCGGAACGACAGCGCCGCCTGGAAAGCTGGGCTCGCGGGTCCCGGATCCCCAGTGCCGGGCCGTGGGTTCTGGCCCCCGAGTGGCGCGCTCCCAAAGAGCGGGTTGGGCGGTGGCCGGGGCGGTGTCAAGGGCAGGGGCGGGGCGGGCAGGCAGTGGCCGGGGGCGTCCGCTCCTCCCCCTCGCGGTCGGCCGGGCTGTCGGTGCCTAGCCCCCAGTGCGCGACACATGGGGCGCCTGACTGAGGCGGCGGAAGCGGGCAGCGGCGCTCAGGCTGCGCGCTGGGCAGGGCCCCCTCCCACGCTCCTGCCGCTCTCTCCCACGTCCCCCGGGTGCGCGGCCACCATGGCGTCCAGCGACGAGGACGGCACCAACGGCGGCGCCTCGGAGGCCGGCGAGGACCGGGAGGCCCCCGGCAAGCGGAGGCGCCTCGGCTTGTTGGCCACCACCTGGCTCACCTTCTACAACATCACCATGACTGCGGGGTACGCGCGCCGCGGGGCGCCCTCGGGCTCTCCCCGCGCCGCGGTCTGCGGAGGTTCCAGGCTCGGGGGCAGCGGGCCGGGGTGGCGGGGGCGCGGGCGGCGGCCGTGGGGGAGGGGAGCTGTCACCACGGCTACCGCCGGGGTTGAATGGAGCGGGCGGGGTGGCCGGGCCCTGCGCGCCGGGCATTTCCTAATACGGTGCACTGCGGGGCGCGGGCCGGAGGTTAAGTATAGACCCAGGCAGGAATGTGGGGCCGGACCGCGAGGGAGGGGCCTGCGGCCGGGTCGCCGCTGCCTCGGCTGCTGTTGAAGGAGCGCCCGGCCCGGCCACCCGGTGGTCTGGAGAGCGCGGAGTCTCCTGCTGCGATCGCTGGGCAGAGTTTTCTCCCCTGTTAATTTCACGGCGACTTGTTACTATTATTTTTTTAAAGCATAGCACGTCCTAGAGCTTGTCACTTGGGACGATTTTGAAATAACCACCCCCATTATCCTAGCCTGGAGCTCCTGCCCAGCATCTTTATGGCCTCAGGCTCCGTGGCTGATACCCTGGACTTTGATTTCTGGCTTTGAAATGTGACTTTGCAAGTTAAGGTTACACAATGACTGTCGCTTTTCGCAGAGCTGTCAAAGTGAGTTCTCTGTCAGCTGCTTCTCAAAACCTGTTGGGGAAGCTGCTTTTCCATTTAAATTGCACTGCCTTTTAAAAAAGTTATTTTCCCATTATCATTCGAAGTATTAACCTATCTAAATGCGAGGAAAAGTTTAATATTTTATTTTTTAGACGGAGTCTCTGTTGCCCAGGCTGGAGTACAGTGGCGTGATCGCTGCCTGCAACCTCCGCCTCCCGAGTTCAAGCGATTCGCCTGCCTCGGCCTCCGGAGTAGCTGAGACTACAGGCATCTGCCACCATACCCTGCTAATTTTTGTATTTTTGGTAGAGACAGGGTATCACCATGTTGGCCAGGCTGGTCTCAAACTCCTGACCTCAAGCAGTCTTCCCACTTTGGCCTCTTAAAGTGCTGGAATTACCACACCCGGCCTGGGTGTTTAAAATATTTTAAACTTTCTTCAGGGTTTATAGAAAAATATGATTGACAAAGATTTAATAAATCTTTAACTAGGGGGATTGAGTTTCTATTATATGCTCAGCCTATGATACTGGGTACCAAATACAGTTCATACAAATATTATTTACTGAGGATTTACTATGCAGGGGACTGTGTTGGTTATTTTAGGTGTATTTTTAGTCCTTTATAGTCCTGTGAGGGGCACATGATACGACATTACATAGATAGGAAAGTGAGGCACGGACACTTGCCCAAGATCACAGCCAGCAAGTGTCAGACATGGGTTTCAACCCAGACTCTGACTCTACTGTCCTGCTACTTAATCTTTCTTTTTTCCTAAATTATAATCTTGGAAAGAGAGAAAACTAATGTATTTACAACTGGAGAACAATTCAGTAATCACCAAATGATGCTGAATTTAAATGTGTTCGGAGCTGAAAGAATTCACTCTCCTCTGTGATAGACTACTTAATAAACTTTTCCTGGTCGGGTGCTGTGGCTTACGCCTGTAATCCCACCCAGCACGTTGGGAGCCCAAGGTGGGTGGATCACCTGAGGTCAGGAATTCAAGACCAGCCTGACCAACATGGTGAAACCCCATCTCTCCTAAAAAATACAAAATTAGCTGGGTGTGGTGGTGGGCACCTGTAATCCCAGCTACTCCGGAGGCTGAGGCAAGAGAATCACTTGAACCTGGGAGGCAGAGGTTGCAGTGAGCCAAGATCATGGCATTACACTCCAGCCTGGGCAACAAGAGTGAAACTCTGTCTATAATAAATAAACAGGATAAACCTTTCCTCTCCTTTCCTTTTTTTTTTTTTTTTTAAGGCAAGGTCTTGCTCTGTTTCCCAGGCTGGAGTGCAGTGGTGCTTACTGGAGCCCCAAACTCTGGGCTCAAGGTGATCCTCTCGCCTCAGCCTCCTGAGTATCTGGGACTACAGGCACAAACCACCATGTCCAGCTAACTAAAAAAAATTTTTTTGTAGAATAGGCTGGGCACAGTGGCTCATGCCTGTAATCCCAGCACTCTGGGAGGCTGAGGTGGGTGGATTGCTTGAGGTCAGGAGTTTGAGACCAGCCTGGCCAACGTGGCAAAATTGTGTCTTTATTAAAAGTACAAAAATTAGCTGGGCATGGTGGCACAGGCCTGTAATCTCAGCTACTTGGAAGGCAGGCAGGAGACTTGCTTGAACCCAGAAGGCTAAGAGAGGTGCCACTACACTCCAGTCTGGATAACAGAGCAAGACTCTGTCTCACTCCCAAAAAATAAAATAATAATTTTTGTAAAGACAGGGTTTTGCCATATTGCCCAGGCTGTTCTCAAGTGATCCTCCCACGTTGGCTTCCGAAAGTGCTGGGATTACAGGTGTGAGCCACCGTGCCCAGCCAGTAAACATTTTGAAATATCTTTGTTGCGTTAAACGGGTATCTGCCCCTTCTCTTTTCAGTTGACTCTGTCTTGAAAGCCAACTTAGATTTCAGAAATTGGACGTCAATGCATAGCTCCAGTTTAAAGACTCTGGCGACCCCCTGCCGCCTCTGCCCAGTCTAGGATTCAGGCTGTCTGCCCGTCAAGGCTTTTTGCAGTCTGCTCCTGATTTCCCCTTCCCAGTCATTTGCATTTGGTATCTGACTCACTCTTCTCTTAAAGCACCATGGATTTTCACAGCACTCTGCCTCTGTGCTCAGGCTTTTCACTTTTTTTTTTTTTTTTTTTTTATAATGTTCTCCTATTATTCCCATGACTTCTAATCAAATCGACCTCTTTGAAGTTCTCCAGGTCTCCTGCCTTACCTGGAGCAGAATTAAATGCTCTCTCCATTCTTGTCCCTCTGACCCTTCCCCAGCAAATCAGGGCTTATTCTAAACATGTCTCTCTCTGCCTCTATTGAGAAGTTTCCCTGTTGTTTTTATGGGTCAAGGGACACTGAAATGAAATAATCTCTGTAACTACCACTTCGCAGGCTTTCTAGAAGTGTTGAGATTTGAAGACAGAATAAGATTTGCATACATAGTAGACATTTCAGGTGATATAAATTCTAGACGTGATATGCAAGCCTGGTGTATTCTCTTGATTGAACTAGAGGATGCTGTTGGAGAACAGTGGTAAATAAGATTAGAGAAGCCGTAGTGTTGAAACTGGGACAAGAATCTGTTTCATGGGGTGGATAGCAGAGGTCTAGTTGAGGTTCTCTTTGTTCATTTACTTATTTCTCTTTTAGCACAACTTTGGAGTGTTTATTAATTTTTTTTGTAATAATTTTCAAAACAAGCTGGGGACAGTGGTATGTGCCTGTAATCCCAGCTACTCAGGAGACTGAGGCAGGAGGATTGCTTGAGCCCAATAGTTTAAGACTGGCCTGGGTAGCGAGACCCTATCTCAAAACCAAAACAGACACACTCCACATTGTAAAGCAAGAGAATAGTATTTAAGAAATATTATAAAATTTTACATAAATGTAAAAAACAGATAAGCCCATCATAAACCTTCATTTTCTTTTTATCTTTCTTATGAATATCTCACATCTTCCAAGTTTTTACTCAAAACTTCATTCTCAAGGAGGCCTTACCTGGCCATCTTAATTTGAATAGTGGAATACATACTCCTTATCTCCCTTGCCTGTTTATTTTTCTGCGTCCCACTTTCTTTCATATGACTGTACAATACATTTTACTTACTCATAATGCTTATTGTCTGTCATCCCCATTCGAGTGTAAACTCCATGCAGTACTCAATAAACATTTCAATGAATGAACAAATGTATTACAGCATTGTTACAATATCTGCTCTATTGTATATTTTTCCATTTTCACTTAATAGTCTGTCAGGTTTTCATAATTACACTTTTTGATGGTTGCATAAGAATGTGTAGAATTAATATATAATAATGGATTAAATCATGCCTTTAATAACATTTTGCTTTTATTTGTTTCTATTCAATTAGTGGCTTAGTGTAATACATTCCCAGAAGTAGAATTATACCTTTAAAGGATGGAAG
>NW_022436993.1:10381664-10396988 GCF_009761245.1 Sapajus apella
GAGATGGAGTTTCACTCTTGCTGTACAGGCTGGAGTGCAATGGCAGGATCTCTGCTCACTGCAACCTTTGCCTCCCGGACTCAAGGGATTCTTGCCTCAGCCTCCCGAATAGCTGGGATTATAAGCATGTACCACCACCACACCTGGCTAATTTTTGTATTTTTAGTAGAGATGAGGTTTTACCATGTTGGCCAGGCTGGTCTGGAACTCCTGACCTCCAGTGATCCAGCCACCTCAGCTTCCCAAAATGCTGAGATTATAGGCTTGAACCACTGTGCTCGGCAGGATTTTTTGGGTTTTTTTTTTTTTTGAGATGGGATCCAGCTTTGTTGCCTAGGCTGGTCTCAAACTCCTGGGCTCAACTGAGCTTCCTGTCTTAGCCTCCTGAGTAACTGGGATTACAGATGAGTGCTACCATGCCTGGCAGATGTAAGGATTTTTATGGCACTTGCTCATCATAGGGAAGTGAGCATTTCTCTCCCTCACTCTCTTTCTCTTTCCAACAAATATTTTTGAGCCCATATATGTAAATGCATTGTCCTCCAAATACTTTAGGCCTCTGTCCTTGAAGCAGTGTAACCTGGGGCATTAATATATAAACAACAATTGCAATAAAATAAGGAGACAAGTGCTCAGCAGATGTGTCAGAGGACACACAGGGAGAATCAGAGAAGGTTTTCTTCCTGTGTGAAGAGTGAATAGTACTTAGTAAGTATATATGAGGAAACAGCATGACTTAGGTATGGAGATCTGAAATTTCAAGACATCTGTTGAGGCATCAAGAAGAGAGCCAGGGCCAAGCATGGTGGCTTACGCCTGTAATCACAGCACTTTGGGCCAAGGTGGGTGGATCACAAGGTCAAGAGATCGAGGCCATCCTGGCCAACATGATGAAATCCCATCTCTATGAAAAATACAAAAATTAGCCAGGTGTGGTGGCAGGCACCTGTAGTCCTGGCTATTCAGAAGGCTAAGGCAGGAGAATCGTTTGAACCCAGGAGGCAGAGGTTGCAGTGAGCTGAGATTGTGCCACTATACTCCAGCCTGGTGACAGACAGACACTCATCTCAAAAAATAAGGGCATGAAGTGTAGAATGAGAAATGAAGGCGGACAGGTAACTTGGGCCATTGCACTGGGCCTTAGATGCTTTGCTAACATGCTTAGATTTTAATCTGTACACAATACAGAAAGGTGTTGTTTAAAGCAAGTGTCTCATTCTTTTGTAGCTGGGTAACTTCATATAAGCTACTTAACCTCTCTGACTCTTAGTTTTCTCATCTGTAAAGTTGGAACAGCACAACTACTTAGCTAGATTTAACAAGGAATAAAGAGATAATGAATATGAAGTTCTTAGCAGGATGCCTGATACTCAGTGGATGTTTACAAATGTTCATTTTTATTCCTAGTGGCATATTTAAATTTTTTTTTTTTTTTTTTTTGAGACAGAGTCTGGCTGTGGAGTGCAGTGGCGTGAGCTCAGCCTGCTGCAACCTCAGCCTCCCAGGCTCAGGTGATCCTCCTCCCTCAGCCTCCCGGGCAGCTGGGACCACAGGCATATGCCACCACACCTGGCTAATTTTTAAATTTTTTGTAGAGACAAGGTCTTGCCATGTTGCCCAGGCTGGTCTTATTAAACTCCTGGGCCCAAGCATTTCACCCACTTTGGCCTCCCAAAATCCTGAAATTACAGGTGTGAGCCACTGTGCCTGGCCTAAAATTACACTTCTTGCAGAAAGAGAAAGTAAGATATTTTCACAATATACTTATTATGATTTAATACAACAAGAAAACCAGGGTTCATTTCCTAGAATGTTAAGTAAGAGCCGTATCTTTTACTGCTGAGTAGAATCTATTTTATTACTGAGGACAGATCCAGCGAATGGATCTACCACAAGTTGTTCATTCATTCATTTGTTGATGGACATTTGGGTTCTCTTCAGTTTTTGCTATTACAAAGCAACATACATGTACATGTCTGTGTATGAACATATGCTTTTGTTTTACTTGGGTAAATACCTGAAAGTGGAGGGGCTGGGTCACAGCATAGTCAAGTGTTTAATTTCTTTTGAGTTAGAGTCTTACTGTGCCACCCACGCTGGAGTGCAGTGCTGCTATCTCAGCTCACTGCAACCTCTGCCCCCCAGGTTTAGGCGATTCTCTTTCATCAGCTTCCCACGTGGCTGGGACTACAGGCTTGCACCACCATGCCCACTTAATTTTTTTTTTTTTTTTTTTTTTTTTTTGAGATGGAGTCTTCCTCTGTCACCAGGCTGGAGTGCAGTGAAGCGATCTCTGCTCACTGCAGCCTCCGCCTCCTGGGGTCACGTGATTCTCCTGCCTCCCAAGGAACTACAACTACAGGTGCACACCACCACGCCAAGCTAATTTTTGTATTTTTAAGAGAGACAGGGTTTTACCACGTTGGCTAGGATGGTTTCCATCTTTTAAACTCGTCATCCAATCATCTTGGACTTCCAAAGTGCTGGGATTACAGGTGTGAGCCATGACGCACGGCCAATCTTTTTGTATTTTTAGTAGAAATGAGGTTTCACCATGTTGGCCAGTCGGGTCTCAAACTCCTGACCTCAAGTGATTCACCCGCCTTGGCCTCCCAAAGTGTAATTTCTTATGAAACCTCCAAACTGATTTCCGAAGTGGTTGTGTGTTTTTATCTTCCCACTGGCAATGAATGGGACTTCCCACTGGTGCACATCCTCGCCAACCCTTGGTGTGGTCATTCACTGTAATTTTAGACATTTTGATAAGCATTGTGTTCTCTCATTGGGATTTTGATTTTGTTTCCCTAGTAACTAATAATACTGAGTATCTTTTCATGTGCTTCACGTGCCAGTCGTGTATCTTTTTGGGTAATGTCTGTTCAAATCTTTTGCCCATTTCCTTTCTTTAATGGGCTGTTTGATTTCCTATTGTTGAGCTTTGAAATTTCCTTATACAATCTGGATGCAAGTTCTTTAGCAGATGTGTGATTTGCAAATATTTTCTTCCAGTTTTGGCTTTTTATTCTCTTAACAGTGCCTTTCAAAGAGCAGTGTCTTAATCTTTGTGAAACTCAGTTTGTCAGCCTTTTTTTTTCTTTTATGAATTTTTCAGCTTGACTCGTTATTGGCATGAGTGCCAGTATACAATCAGTTGAAGTACTCACATGTTGGCTGCTAAACAAAAGTATAACTTTTATCTAGAAAAGGCAGCTTAGAGGTGTCAATGGGCAATATATAAAAGTATGGGCCACACGTGGTGGCTCACACCTGTAATCTCAACACTTTGGGAGGCTGAGCAAGGCAGGCAGATCACTTAAAGTCAGGAGTTCAAGACCAGCCTGACCAAAATGGTGAAATTCTGTCTCTCCTAAATATACAAAAATTAGCTGGGTGTGGTGGCGGGCATCTATAATCCCAGCCGCTTGGGAGGTTAAGGCATGAGAATCACTTGAACCTGGGATGTTTAGGTTGAAGTGAGCTGAGATCACATCAGGCTGCGCAAGAGATGGAGACTCCATCTCAAAAACAAAAACAAACAAACAAAAAGAAAGTATGGAGTGTATATGAAAGTTGAGTATCTTTGGTACAAGCCTCCAAATGGCTAAAAAAGGTAAACAAAAGAAATAGCAAGTTAGAATATTTTCAATAACTATTGAGATAATGGATCTAGGCAATATCATCAGTAACTGCTAGCATCACAAAAGAGTCTGGCCAGGTGCAGTGACTTACACCTGTAATCCCATTATTTTGGGAGACTGAGGCAGGCAGATGGCTTGAGTCCAGGAGTTCAAGATTAGCCTGGGCAACATAGGGAGACCCCACCTCTACCAAAGAAAACCCCACAACAGCAAGAACAATAATGAGCCAGGTGTGGTGGTACACCCCTGTGGTCCCAGCTACTTGGGAGGCTGAGGTGGGAAGACTGCTGAAGCCTGGGAGCTCAAGGCTGCCATGAGCCATGGGCACACCAGCCTTGGGGACAGAGAGAGAATCTGTCTCAAAAAAAAAACCACAGACACACACACACACACACACACACACACACACACACACACACACACACAAATATTCTAATTGCAGAAATTCCAATTGCTTTTGAAATATTTTCTGTTTGTTTTATTATAGTTACTAAACTGGTAGACGAACAAAGTTCAGAAGTAGTTCAATATAGAGAATTTGATTTAGGAAATGAACCCTGATTCAGTTGACTACTGGCCTTATTTATAGAAAAACAGACAAGAGGTTAGAATAGATGGTTCGAGATGGTCCTTTCAAACCCCTGAGCATGACAATTTCTTTTATTTCCTACAGGTTAGTAGTGGCATGATCATTATACTATACCAGGTGGTACAATACTGCCACCTATGGAACAACAGTAGAACTTGTTATAATATTAATGCATGGATTTTTATACAATGCTATTTAAAAATGTAAAAAAAGTCCCATTCAAATGACTCCTTTGATTGGTACATTAATAATTGCATCTCAGACTTATCTTTTGTGGACATCTGATTTGGGTTTACCTAAAAAAGACAAGTGTATAGAAAATGTGCATGAAAATATCTTAATAAACTTTTTGTTTTCTTAGTAGAAGAAATATGGGGACTTGGAAGTGAAGATAATGAAGTTATAACACTTTAATTATGGAAGGTACATAAAGGATGATTCAAAAATAGTGCTGTAGGATCAGTCCAGCACTGAATTCAGGGTTGGCTATCACATGAGATGAATCCATCAGTTACAGCCACAGTGAAGCTGGGGCAGAGTGGAAAGGGGTCAGGACTAGGGGGTCTAGAGACTGCAGAGGTTCTATATCAGACTCAATCATTAACTTACTCTAAGACTCAGGGTAAGTAACTGAGTGTCTCTGGAAGATAGTCTTCAAACTTTTTGAATAATATGCTACTATCAGTTAAAATATTTGAGCGTAGACTCTCCATGTAACTTTAAAAATATATTTATAATGTAAATATGAATTGTTACGATTAGCTAGTATCTTAGGGTGTAGTATATACACTTCGAGCCAGACCGATAGAGCATAGTGGCTTAAGAGCATATACCCTGAGCTTAGTAGTGGCTTTGTGGCCCTCTCTGTCTATTGTCTCAGTAGTGAAATAGGATAATAGAAGACCCTTGCCTCATAGGGTCACTGTGGGGATTATTGTGGGGATTTCAGGTTAATGTTTATGCCTTGAAAACAGTGTCTGGGACATAGAAAGCACTCTGACAGTACACTTACTATTGTCATTGTTATTATCATGAATATGTCTGCATTTCAAAGGTCTTTGTGGTCGCTGCAAATATTTACTTGACTTCTTACCAATCTGATAAGCAAGTCATTGCTTTTACCTTATTATGTTCTAGGAATAGAAGTGTCATTCTGCCATCTTATTATTCTCTTGAGCATGTGTTTTCATCATATTCAGTTAGTAGATTCTTTGCAGGAATCTTTTCAAGCCATTTGTCCACTCTATGAGTACTGTTTGATTAAAAAAATCAAAACTGCATGATAATTTTATGTTTTATAAATCCACTTACTAGACTCTTTGGAGACTATCTAAAAGACTAGGGTAGCTCCTCATTTCCCTGGGTGACTTTTTAGAGCTTTTAAAACGCTGCAGATGAGGCAAGTTTCTTAAACGTGCTTTCGTAATTGCAGGGAAACTGAAAAAAAAGTAACTTCTCATTGGTCACTTTAGGAAGAGTAACAAGTAGAATGAAAAAGTTGGTCTCCACAACTCTAGATTATATTTAAAGTACCATTAATTCACAGAACATAAGCTATATTTAATATGCAGATGTAAGTTTAAAAGCGATGGCATATAGTATTTTTTTCTTACCTCTTTTTTTTTCTTTTGAGTCAGGGTCTCTGTTGCACAGGCTGGACTACAGTGGCACAAACATGGCTTACTGCAACCAGACCCCTGTGCTCGAGTGATCCTCCCACCTCAGCCTTCCAAGTAGCTGGAAATACAGGCACGTGCCACCATGCCTCTACATTTTTGTTGTTGTTGTGGAGACAGGATCTTGCCATGTTTCCCAGGCTGCTTTTTCTTCTTCTTCTTCTTTTTTTAAAGACAGAGTCTTGCTCTGTCACCCAGGCTGGAATGCAGTGGCACCATCTCAGCTCACTGCAACCTCGGCCTCCTGGGTTCAAATGATTCTCCTGCCTCAGCCTCCCAAGTAGCTGGGACTACAGGTGCCCACCACCACACCTGACTGATTTTTGTATATTCGGTAGAGATGGGGTTTCATCATGTTGACCAGGCTGGTCTCAAACTCTTGACCTCAGCTGAACCACCCACCTGCCTCTGTCTCCCAAAGTGCTAAGATTACAGGCATGAGCTAACGTGCCTGGCCTAATTGATGACTCTTATAAAGATTTCTACTTATATATACTTATTGTGTCTACATGTAATTATATACTCTGTACTTGTGTAAAATACATGTTTATACACACACAGAGCTTTGACAGCTTTTTACTCCAAGATACCGCTATAGTAATTAGATGCTTTTTGATATTCTTGTTTTTGGTACATAAAGCTAATTTCTTCAGTCTGTCAGTTTATTTCCTGAAGCCAAATATATCCTGGGCATTGTTTTCTATGTAGTTGGTCTTATGTATGTTCTTTGCCTTCTCTTAGAGAGTCAATGTAAAAATACCATTTGTGGTCAGGTGTGGTGGCTTACGCCTATAATCCCAGCACTTTGGGAGGCTGAGGCAGGAGGATCACTTGAAACCAGAAATTCAAGAACAGCCTGGGCAACATAGTAAGCCTTGGTCTCTACAAAAAATTAAAGGATAAATTAAAATTAAAGCTAGAGGATTGCCTAAGCCCAGAAGTTTGAGGCTGCAGTGAGCTATGATTATGCCACTACACTCCAGCATGGGCAACAGAGTAAGATCCTGTCTTAAAAAAATGAAAAACAAAAAAAGTCATTTTGTCATTTTTTTTCCTGTGGAATTTTTAAAAACAATAATGAACTGAGAGTATAATAGAACATATGTATTACTATATAATAGAACATACGTATTACTATATAAATTACTATAAAATTTCTTTTCAGGAAGTTTAGTTGGTGTTTTTTAAAAATTGTAGTAAAACACCCATAACATTTACCATCTCAGCCTTTTTATTATTTTATTATATATATATTTTTTTTTATTTTATTTATTTTTTCAAGATGGAGTGTCGTTTTGTCACCCAGGCTGGAGTGCAGTGGTGTGATCCTGGCTCTCTGCCTCCTGGGTTGGAGCGATTCTCCTGCCTCCCGAGTAGCTGGGACTGCAGGCATGTGCCATCACGCCCAGCTAATTTTTGTATTTTTAAAGAGACAGGGTTTCACCGTGTTGGCCAGACTGGTCTTGAACTCCTGGCCTCAAGCGATCTGCCCGTCTCAGCCTCCCAAAGTGCTGGGATTATAGCCAGGAGCCGCTGCGCCTAGCCCATCTTAAACTTTTTAAACTGTGCAGTTCAATGACATCAAGTACATTCACATTTTTGTGTAACAATTACTTCCTTCTGTCTCTATAACTTTTCATCTTTCAAAACTGAAATTCTGCACCCAGTGAACACTAACTCCTCACTGCCCTCTATGTCCCCAGCCCCTAGCCACCACTATCCAACTCTCTGTCTCTGTGAATTTGACTACCCTAGGTATACCTCTTCTCAACTAAATCATACAGGCCGGGCATGGTGGCTCACACCAAGTAAACTTAGCACTTTGAGAGGCTGAGGTGGATGGATCACTTGAGTCCAGGAGTTTGAAACCAGCCTAGGCAACACTGCGAAACTCTGTATCTACAAAAAAGACACAAAAATTAGTTGGATGTGATGGCACATGCCTGTAGTCCCAGCTACAGGGAAGGCTGTGAGATGGGAGGATCGCTTGAGCGTCAGACGTCAAGGCACCAGTGAGCCAAGATCGTGCCACTGCACTCCAGCCTGGGTGACAGTGTGAGACCTTGTCTCAATCAATCAATCAATATTTCTTATTTGTTAAAGATGACAGCAACACATTATGCAAAAAAAAAATTTTTTTAAAGAAAGAAAAGATCATACAGCATTAGTCTTTTTTACCTAGCTTATTTTACATCGCCTAAGGTCTTCAAGGTTTATCCATGCTGCATGGTATGTCAGAATTTCTTTCCTTTTTTTTTTTTTTGTTTTTGGGATGGAGTCTCTGTCACCCAGGCTGGAGTGCAATAGTGTGATCTCGGCTTACTGCAGCCTCCACCACCCAGGTTCAAGTGATTCTCCTGCCTCAGCCTCCTGAGTAGCTGGGATTACAGATGTGCATCACCACACCAGGCTAATTTTTTTATTTTTAGTAGAGAGGCAGTTTCACCGTGTTGGTCAGGCTGGTCTCAAACTCCTGACCTTGTGATCCCTCCACTGCAGCGTCACAAAGTGCTGGGATTACAGGTGTGAGCCAGGGTGCCCGGCCAGAATTTCTTTCCCCTTTAAGGCTAATATTTCATTGTCTGTATAGACCCCATTTCATGTATCCATTCAGTCACTGATGGACACTTGGGTTGCTTTCACCTTTTCACTATTTTGAATAATGCTGCTGTAAACACATAAATCAGTGTTAGTTTGAAAGAACTTTATAAAATATTTTTGTTTCTTCTAGGTGGTTGGTTCTAGCTATTGCCATGGTACGCTTTTATATGGAAAAAGGAACACACAGAGGTTTATATAAAAGTATTCAGAAGACCCTTAAATTTTTCCAGACATTTGCCTTGCTTGAGGTAAGTTTTCCATCATGCTGTGTTTCTATTACTGTAATATTTATGTGAACATTTTTTTGTTGCGCATTTCAACATGATTTTGTTGGTTACATACCACCTATGGATTTGCTTAATACCAATGTTGATAGCGGTTTGCTTAATGTTTTCTATTACTGACATAATGATTTTTTTTATTTGCTTACAGATAATTCACTGTTTAATTGGTGAGTTTTTGCTTTAATTTTATACTTTTATTATAAATTGCCTTTAGGGCAATAGTTGATTTGTTTTTCTTTTTAAGGAATTGTACCTACTTCTGTGCTTGTGACTGGGGTCCAAGTGAGTTCAAGAATCTTTATGGTGTGGCTCATTACTCACAGTATAAAACCAGTAAGTGATGCAAACATGTTGTCTACTTGAGCCTGGAGGAAAGCTTTCCATTAACAGGAATCTAAAATATGGACATTGATATATTTCAGGAAGTGTAACCATTGTACAAAAAGGAGTTGGGTTTGAATTTTAAGTATTGTGCCTTGATTTTGTGCTTCAGCAGAATGACTTCCAAATACAAGCAAAACCAAATATTGGCATCTTCTATCTGTAATAGATTCTCCTTTGATATTTTCCAGTTTTTGAAATTAGTATTCAGAATCTGTCAAATAACTGGCAGAAACTGTTATTTTCTATAGAAGTTTTTTTGTATCAATCCAAGTTGTCCTCTTTGGGTATGTAATTTAAGTTGTCATTATAAAATTTATTATTTTTAGCCAGGCACAGTGGCTCACACCTGTAATCCCAGCACTTTGGGAGGCCAGTGTGGGTGGATCACCTGAAGTCAGGAGTTTGAGAACAGCCTGGCCAACATGGTGAAACCCTGTCTCTATCTAAAAATACAAAAATTAGCTGGGCATGGTGGTGGGCGCCTGTAGTCTCAGCTACTCGGGAGGCTGAGGCAGGAGAATCGCTTGAACCTGGGAGGGGGAAGGTGCAGTGAGCCAAGATTGCAGTACTGCACTCCAGCCTGGGTTACAGAGAGACTCCGTCTCAAAAACAAAAACAAACAGACAAAAGCTCATGACAGAAACATTTCCCATGTCAATTCTTCTGACCTTCTTGACAGCCTTTAGAGCCCCCTGTTTACTTGAGGACAGATCTCTGGCCTCCTTTCCATTTCTCAGATGCCTTACCGGCCTCCTGTCTGTGTGGGGACACCTCACTGACCTCCTGCCCTTTATACTTGAGCCTCTTGACTAGTATCTTTCACTCGAGTTGCATGATTTACCTGTTCCCTAACCAGTGACTGCCATGCAGATAGTGCAGACAGCAGCGCAGGAGAGGCAAACTATTAATTAACTTTGCCTACTAGTTTAAAAGCAGAAGGGCAGCATTAACAGACTAGAAGAGAAACTCCTCCAGGCAGTGAGGGAATACGACCTCAGGACCACAGCGAGTCTGAAGAATGAAGAAGAAAGAAACCTTAACTTGACAGTAAAGAGAAGGAGGTAAAGGGAGGCTTGAGAATGGCAAGTTCCAAAGAGAAAACAGGACCCATCTGCCCCATTTATCCTCCAGAGGATCTCTGCCTCAATGTTCCGATTTATTTTTTGCTGACAATAGTTTCCCACTGGTACCTATTCAGCACTCCTTAATTAATTCAACAAATATTATTGAATGCATTCTGTACACCTGGTGCTGTGCAAATTTCTAAATTTAAAGAAATAGATAAGGTGGGCCGGGCACAGTGGCTCACACCTGTAACCCAGCACTTTGGGAGGCTGAGCCAGATCACTTGAGGTCAGGAGTTTGAGACCAGCCTGGTCAACATGGTGAAACCCTGTATCTACTAAAAATATAAAAATTAGCCAGGTGTGGTGGTATGCACCCATAGTCCCAGCTACTGGGGAGGCTGAGGCAGGAGAATCACTTGAACCCAGGAGGTGGAGGTTGCAAGGAGCCCAGATCACATCACTGCACTCCAGCCTGGGTGACAGAGCAAGACTCTGTCTTAAAAAGAAGAAAAAGAACAAGGCAATACCAGCTGTCAAGGGTACTGGCTGTTTGGAAGTGGGGGACACCTGACATCGAATCATGCACAGAGGCTAATTGTGTACCTCGTCTGTGCCCGACAGTGTGCTGGGATATGGCTGTTGATAATACAAACATGCTTCTCACCTGATGGAGCCTATAGTTGGGAAGGAAGCTAAACAAATATTTAATTATGTAAGTGTTAATTGTTTTGAAGCTAGAGCCTAATATGCTTTGCCCTATACCTAGGGACTTAGTCTGACATAGGGAGTGGAAGAAGGCTCCCCTTAAGGAGTGATATAGATGTTGAGTGCTGACATGTAAAAGAGTGAGCCAGACAGCTTTTAGTACAGATTGGCCAATGCCGCAATACAGATATGAACAAAGTGCCATAGAGGGAGGGTGGTGGGCTGGGCATGGTGGCTCATGCCTGTAATCCCACCACTTTGGGAGGTCAAGGCAGGTGGATTACTTGAGATCAGGAGTTCGAGGCCAGCTTGGCCAACACGGTGAAACCCTGTCTCTACTAAAAATATAAAAATTAGCCAGGTGTGTAATCCCAGCTACTAGGGAGGCTGAGGCATGAGAATCTTTTGACCTGGGAGGTTAAGTTTGCAGTCAGCCAAGATCATGCCACTGCATGGCAGCCTGGGTGAAGAGCAAGACTCTGTCTCCAAAAAAAAAAAAAAAAAAAAGGGTGGCGAACAAATAACTGCTCAGGGTGAGACAAGAGGGTTGGGGACAGTTTTCTAGAGGGTGAGACGTTTTAGTTGAATCTTGAAAGATGAGAAACGATTTGTCATGGAATAAGAGAGTAACGTTCTAATGAGAGGGAATAGCATGTGTAAAATTGCACACGTTCAGAGCACAATCTGGAAATAACAAAATCTAGTGTTACCAGACAGAGAAGTAGGTAGGAGGGTTGAGTAATTGTCGATGAAGTTAGAGAGATTTCCAAGCAGAGATTGTAAAGAGCTTTGAATATGGTGCCCAGGTATTAGGGCTCCTCCTTTTATTCTGCTAAGTAGTGTGGGACCGGTGAAACTTTTAAATCACAGCACTTAGCTGATTCCAATTTGTTTTTTATTGATTTGCTTCCTTAACTTATTTTTTAAAGGAAAACTTGCATTCATGTGAAGAAAAAAGAGAGGAAAGACCATTTAGGAGACAGTTACAGTAGTCCACATGAGAGATGATAAAACTCTAAATTAAAATACTGGTAAAAGGGGTAAACATGAGTAAGCAATTCAAGCGTTGGTCTTACAGTAGAACAGGTGTGATTCAATGATTACTAGAAGTAGGAAGGTCAGATTGTTCTCATTTAGGTTTCATCAGGGTAACTTTTGTCCTAAGGTGATAGCGGTATTGCCTGAAGTGAAGGATGAGGGAAGAAAAACCAGTCAATAGTCAACTATTCCTGTGCACAGGACATATTTAAGTTCCACATTCACAATTAATTACGTTAATGGTGACTGCATTAAGTTTTCTGTATTGCATTTGTCTAACCCTAGCATTCCATTCTAAATAAAAGGCAATACATAAGTAAAGAAAGTACCTTCATTGAAAAAGAAGTTCAAGGTTGAACAACACTGTGGATTTCTCTGTAATTCTGCAGATCCAGAATGAGGAGAGTGTGGTGCTTTTTCTGGTCGCGTGGACAGTGACAGAGATCACTCGCTATTCCTTCTACACATTCAGCCTTCTTGATCACTTGCCATACTTCATTAAATGGGCCAGGTGGCGATGTCTTGCAGTTTAGTTTCTCACTGTCCTGTGCATGCTGATTTTGTGTGCGGAGCTAACACCAGAGAATTAAAATTTGTGTTTCAGCCCCACGATGCGAGAATGCTGTTGCTTTGGATATTAGCTGGTATAACTAATAATTATACAAGTTATGATTTGTATTCTAACAGCTTAATGATCAGAAAGGAATCATATTAATGTATATTTTGAGTGAAATCAATGCAAGACAAGTTATTGTAGTATCCTTAATGTCAGAATTGGTCATTCATTTTTTTTGGAATGCACAATATACATTTTTGGAATTAGCTTAAATAAGCAATGCCAAAATTACTGTTTTTTGTCTGTGATGTAAATTAATAGTCAGTCTAGCAGCCACAGTTTATGTCATTTAGACAATACAACTGGCTTTTTTCTTTAAGTTGCAGAGATATTTTAAGAAGTCACACTTACTTAAAATTGTATTATTTGGAATGTGGACAAAGTTTGTATTTGAAAACCTTCAAATATAAATTTTTTAAAGCAACAGTTTTTAAAGCAAAAGATATCTGTTCCTTTTGAAGTTGGAATTCTTTGAGCAAGTGATATTTTAGAAAGTTATTATAAAAGCAAAATGGCTCTGTGGAGAACAAATCACAAATCAGTACAGATTTGTTCATTCTGTTCTTTATATTGTACTTATAGTAATAGCAATAACAAATGGTATGTGCCTACTGCATGCCTGAGATGCAGGTATAAACAAAACAAATTGTCTTAGGATGAAGACAAACATAAACAATATATATCTGATATGTCAGGTGGTGATAAATGCTGGGATTATAGGTGTGAACCACCATGCCTGGTCAATTGCTCCTTTTTAATCTCACGTATTACCCATATTTGAATCTAATAAATGAGAATATATAAACCTAAAAGAAGGAAAACTACTTTTAAATTACTTTTATTCTCTCTACCCAAGGATAATCACTGTGAATTGTGTTTTATGGTTTTTTTGTTGTTTGTTTGTTTTTGAGACACGATCTCATTCTGTCACCCTGGCTGGAGTGCAGTGGCACGATCTTGACTCACTTCAATATCCACTGCCTGGGCTCAAGCAATTCTCCTGCCTCAGCCTCCCAAGTAGCTGGGAGTACAGGCGCAGGCCACCACACTCGGCTAATTTTTGTATTTTTTGTAGAGATGGGGTTTCACTATGTTGCCCAGGCTGGTCTTGAACTCCTGAGCTCAAGTGATTCACCCAGCTCAGCCTCCCTAAATGCTAGGATTACAGGTGTGAGCCACCGCACCTGGCTGTGTTACCTATTCGTTTAGACTTTTTAATGTTCTCTAGTTCTTTTTTAGGCACTTGTGGCTTACCACTTTGCATATGATGAAATACTTTAAAATTATAATTTGAGCTTAAGTATCCTTTCTGTCATAAGAGGGTTGCACTACCAATTATATGGATTTGTTTGGTTTTAATCTTACTGTACATGAAAACGTACTTAGCTTTAGTGACTGGGCTTTTTAAAAGGTTCGAAGTTTTGAATGTAGCTGGACTGTAATCCTAGAACACATGAATATCATTTTGCATGGCAATGTTCTGGACCTCTGGCACCTTTGAAAATACTAACTCATGGTAAAGTCTTTTTTCATGTGCTGAATTTACAAAATTTGTCTGAAGAAGACAGTGGAATGTACACTGCACATTTTCCTGAGGTCAGGCACGTTACTCTTGATGGCTTTGTGTGTCTGCCTTTTGCAATGCATTTGCATGTCTTGAGTGTCTGGAAAAGTTAAAAACTCTGCCATCGTACACTGAAGTTTCCTTTTTAGAAACTGCCTATCCATTGCAGGCTCGGTGTGGTGGTCATGCCTGTAATCACAACACTTTGGGCAGCCGAGGCAGGCGGATCACTTGGGGTCAGGAATTTGAGACCAGCCTGGCTAACATGGTGAAACCCCATCTCTACTAAAAAATACAAAAATTAGTCACATGTGCCTATAATCTCAGCTACTTGGGAGGCTGAGGCAGGAGAACTGCTTGAACCAGGAGGCAGAGGTTGCAGTGAGCTGAGATCATGCCACTGCACTCCAGCTTTGGCTACAGAGTGAGACTGTCTCAAAAAAAGAAAGTGTTTTTCTATTGCCTTAATGTTAAACAAGTTACACAATGTTTCAGCTTTGAAATCATGTTTTGCATAATATATCAGTGGATACTAATCATAAATAATTACATTTCATGTCCAAAAGGTCTCAAAAAATCCCAGCCATCTAAATATAGTTCCCAATCCCATTAAGTAACGTAAAATAATATTTGTATTTATGTTCAGATGTTGAAGCTGTTGTTCTCAAATAAAACTTCACTTTAGAAATGGCTTCTTATTTATAAGTAGTTTGGCCTATTGTTACAGTTTGAATATACTTTGATTCTATTTATGTGTTACAAGAGTTCTTGGAAAAGTCCTCAGAATAGGTAATTGTATAGTAAGTTATGTTTTTCATATTGATTTCCATTTTGATTTAGAAAATGCACTCCCTTCAAAACAATTTTAGACAGGAATTGGGAACCTTCAAAGATGCATTGTATCTTTTTTTTTTTAATGTGTTCTATCCATAGTTAAATCTCCCACACTGCCTTCAGAACTTAAAGAGAGTTAGTGACATGCAATGTTTTTGAAGTGCAAGTAAAGTCAAATAAATTATATAATTTGTTCCCATTTCATTAGAAATTTTCACTGCCTTTAAGACTTTCAGCCGGGCGCGGTGGCTCACGCCTGTAATCCTAGCACTTTGGGAGGCCAAGGTGGGTGGATCACCTGAGGTCAGAAGTTCAAGACCAGCCTGGC
>NW_022436993.1:10397088-10435868 GCF_009761245.1 Sapajus apella
GGTGGGTGGATCACCTGAGGTCAGAAGTTCAAGACCAGCCTGGCCATGATGGTGAAACCGCATCTTTAAAAAAAAAAAAAAAAAAAAAAAAGACTTTCAACTAGCTTATAGTAGGAGTGATAGTTTTTTCTTCTGTTAAAGGAACAATTCTGCCAAAAAAAATCATTTGAAAGCCACTTAATCAGTTTGGATATTTTATTGAGACAGGTATGTAAAATGTCCAGTTATATGATTAAAAAAATTGAGGTATAGGAAAGGATTGATTTAAATAATACACAAAAAACTACACCAGACTAGTAAGAAAGCAAGGCCAGGAAGGGATAAACAGATACAGTGAAGGAATCGTTCTTCTTTCTTGAACATCTCATCTGTTTCGGCAAATAATTCTGCCCTCCTCCCCATCTTTTATCTTCGCATATCCCTGACATACAGGAATAAGGTGATTTTTAATTTGTCTCCAAACTTCTTCAATACTGACAACTTTGACTTTTCTTCATAGATATTTCTTAATGCCATCAAAGTGATTAAATAAAATACAGATTAATTTGATTTCTTTTTCCATCAAAATGTTGATCTTTGGTTTTAAATTAAAAACTTTTTTTTTTTAATTTAATTTTTTTGAGACAGGGTCTTGTGGTATCACCCAGGCTGCAGTACAGTGGTGTGATCTTGGCTAACAGGCCCCTTGACCTCCTGGACTCAAGCAATCCTCCTGTCTCAGCCTCCTGAGTAGCTGGGGCTACAGGCAAGCACTACTGTGCTGGGCTAATTTTTTGCTGTTGTTGTTAGAGACGGAGTCTCACTATGTTGTCCAGGCTGGTCTTGCACTCTGGCCTTTTGACCTTAATTTTCTGTGGTAACTGTTACATTGTGAACAACTTGGAGAAAAATGATTTTCTTTTTTCTTTTTCTTTTTTTTGAGATGGAGTCTCACTCTGTTACCCAGATTGGAGTGCAATGGCAGAATCTCAGCTCACTGCAACCTGCAACCTCTGGATTCAAGCTGTTCTCCTGCCTCAACCTCCTGAGTAGCTGGGATTACAGGCACCTGCTACTGCATCTGGCTAATTTTTGTATTTTTACAAGAGATGGGGTTTCACCATCTTGGCTAGGCTGGTCTTGAACTTCTGACCTTGTGATCCAGCTTCCTCGGCCTTCCAAAGTGCTGGGATTACAGGCATGAGCCACCGCACCTGGCCATGATTTTCTTTAATGAAGAAATGTTGTCATCTTGGATCCTTTAGGCCCCTCTTACTGGAGACCAGCCAGTTGAACAGAGTGTTTCCTAATTAAAAGTATACATGATGCCTGGCTTCCTGTGTGTTGCAGACCTTGCCACAGACCGAATGAACACATGGTGACTTTGGATTTAGAGTTGAACTTTCTGAGCTCTATTTTAAACAAGCCAACTACTCCTTTAATGTGGGAATTCAGGAAGTAACTTGTCAACTTGTTTTGTTATGGGAGCAGTTTTAAACAATATAATATACTTGTTAGTAGCTACTCATGCTTTAGGTGATATTATCAGTTTTCTGCAATAATTGCTTCTCATTAGTAACCACAAAGACTTTTTCAAATGCCTCTTAAAAATAACTACCTTGGTAATTTCAAGGTTTAGATATAAAATTTAGGATAATCACTGATCTTTTTAAATGCAGCATTTGATCAGTAAATTATTAGCTGCCAGGGGCAAAAGCAGTCATTTGTGATTCTATGAACCAAAGAAGTTACCATTACACTACATTTTATTAAACTACAGAGGCCAGGTGCGGTGGCTCACATCTGTAATCCCAGCACTTTGGGAGGCTGAGGCAGGTGGATCACCTGAAGTCAGGAGTTTGAGACTAGCCTGGCCAACATGGTCAAACTCCATCTCTATTAAAAATACAAAAATGAGTTGGGCATGGTGGTGCACGCCTGTAATCCCAGGTACTTGGGAGACTGAGGCAGGAGAATTGCTTGAACCCAGAAGGTAGAGGTTGCAGTGAACCGAGATTGCGCCACTGCACTCCAGCCTTGGTGACAAGAGCAAACTCCGTCGCAAAACAAAAACAAATAAAACTACATATACATTTTGTAATGTATAAAATTATTTTGGTACTCTAAAATTAGTTGATACTATTTTATTACAAAGACCTTGCCTTTTAAACAGGAAACTGTTATTAGGTGATAATAAACAAATCATTAAAATAGAAATATTAACTTTATGTGAAGTTATTGTAAAGAAAAGAAAATTTTGAAGTTTAAATTTAGTAGTAGCAATAGATCTGCAATGTAAAGTCTAATAACTATTGTAGAAAAATAATTCTCTGAGGTTTTACTTTCTCCAGATACAATTTTTTTATCATCTTATATCCTGTCGGAGTTGCTGGTGAACTTCTTACAATATATGCCGCCTTGCCGTATGTGAAGAAAACGGGAATGTTTTCAATAAGACTTCCTAACAAATACAATGTCTCTTTTGACTACTATTACTTTCTTCTTATAACTATGGCCTCATATATACCATGTAAGTATATACTTGTTAGTACTTTGATTTGACATAGAATGTGGAAATTTTTGGAAGGAAACCATAATAAGCAAGGGGAAATAACTAGAAATAATTGCTTACAAATACATTAAAACTTCAGTTTAGTCCCATATTTACTGATAATTTGGGAAAATTGAAGGGAGAGTGAGGCAAAAGACATTTCACTAGCTATGAGAATAAAGGCAAGTAGGCCAGGCGCAGTGGCTCACACCCGTAATTCTGGCACTTTGGGAGGCTGAAATGGGCAGATCACTTGAGGTCAGGAGTTCGTGACCAGCCTGACCAACATGGTGAAACACCGTCTCCTAAAAACACAAAAATGAGCCAGGCATGGTAATCCTGTAGTAGGCCTGTAATCCCAGCTACTCAGGAGGCTGAAGTAGGAGAATCACTTGAAGCCAGGAGGCGGAGGTCGTAGTGAGCTGAGATCGTGCCACTGAACTCCGGCCTGGGCAATAGAGCGAGACTCCGTCTCAAAATAAATAAATAAATAAGGCAAGCAAGTTAATGCATGGATGATTGCTGTCTCAAAATCATTTAAACATCAGCTTGGTATGATGTTTTTAAAGAAAGATAAAAATAAATCATGTTTAAAGCATTAGTGCGCTTTTTACAAGCATTTAGAATTGTATGTCTGAGTATAAACAATCTATCCAAGAAAATTTCAGAGCATTTCTATTTATTCATTAAGCATATACTTGGAAAAATCATCTAGGAGTGGGTTTGAGTCTTATTTGTGTTGCTCTGTGTACTTGAAAACAATAAAAGCCACTTTTCTTAAAGGATTTTGAATAACCCAGCCTCTTCACTAATTTCTCATCACCTTTCAGTAGTTACAATGAATTGGTGAGGCTTTACTCCATTTAAGTGCTAATAGTGAGGCCGGGCTCAGTGGCTCACTCCTGTCATCCCAGCAGTTTGGGAGATGATCCACTTTGGGTGGATCACCTGAGGTCAGGAGTTCGAGACCAGCCTGACCAACATGGCAAAACTACATCTCTACTAAAAACACAAAAACTAGCTGGGCATGGTAGCGGGTGCTGAGGCAGAAGAATCACTTGAACCCAAGAGTCAGAGGTTGCAGTGAGCTGAGATAGCACCATTACATTCCAACCTGGGCCAAAAGAGCAAAACTCTGTCAAAAAAAAAAATGCTAACAGTGATATATTTTTAGGTCAAATATTGATAGCTCTAAAACCTACACTGATGTGATATAAACTATTTCATCTAAAGGGGATGAACATAAAACTTGGCTGGCCTCTTGAGGTATCCAACTTTTTTTGTTTTTCTGAGACCGAGTCTGGTTCTTTTGCCCACGTTGGAGTGCAGTGGTGTGATCTTGGCTTACTGCAATCTCCGCCTCCTGGGTTCATGGGATTACAGGCACCTGCCACAATGCCCACCTAATTCCTGTATTTTTAGTAGAGATGAGGTTTCACCATATTGGCCAGGCTGGTCTCAAACTCCTGACCTCAAGGGATCTGCCCACCTCGGCCTCCCAAAGTGCTGGGATTACAGGTGTGAGCCACCGCCTCTGGCCAATGCCTTTAACTTGCATCTTTCCCAAAATCAGAATTTACTTAGTGGTGAAAGATGTGTTTTCCCCTCATCTTCTACCATTTCAACCCGATTCTGTATCTGATTTTCTACCCGGGCCAGTTCAAGAGAGCTAAGGAGGGGAAGCCTACTCTCTTGGCTCACATCCCTCACTTTTCCCAGTGGCTAATGGTAGCATGCCTTGAGCAGAACCAGAGCTTGCTTAGGTGTCTGACAGTTACAGGTTCAAGCAGTGGGTTATTCTCTTCCTCATGGCCTTTGAGGCAACTCCATGGAAACAGAGGACCTGAGGCACCTTTTACAGGTGTCCTGGGAGATGCAGACTCTGGCCTGTACAAGTAGCAGCTTCCCAGTTTACCATGCTGCCAGCTGCTGAGTTCCACTGGCCAGAAGATCACTCGGCCTGGGATGTGTTTTTCACTGAATTTTTTTTTTTTAATTCCCTCCTCCCCCTGCATTCTTGATGTTAGTAGTAGATCAACTAATTTTTCTTCGCTTATTAAATCCTTTGCTAATTAAAAGTACTTTTTGAGTACTTAGTACTCAAAAGTAGCAGTATAATTTCTCATTTACATTAAGATGAAAGAGGTTAAGTGAGTTGCTTAAAAATCACTGGCTGGCGGCTGGGCATGGTGGTTTACACCTGTAATCCCAGCACTTTGGAAGGCCAAGGTGGGTGGATCACTTGAGGTCAGGAGTTCAAGACCAGCCTGGCCAACATGGTGAAACCCTATCTCCACTACAAGTACAAAAATTAGCCAGACGTGGTGGTGGGCACCTGTAGTCCCAGCTACTTGGGAGGCTGATGCAAGAGAATCAAACTGGGGAGGCAGAGGTTGCAGTGAGCCGAGATTGTGCCACTGCACTCCAGTCCAGCCTCAGCGTCACGAGTGAGACTCCATCTCAAAAAAAAAAAAAAAAAAAAAATCACTAGCTGGTGAATATGGTGAATAAAGCCAGAGTTTGAACTCAAGCCCATACCTTCTGTTCAGCTACTCAGAATTTTTTGGCCGGGCGCGGTGGCTCAAGCCTGTAATCCCAGCACTTTGGGAGGCCGAGGCGGGTGGATCACGAGGTCAAGAGATCGAGACCATCCTGGTCAACATCGTGAAACCCCGTCTCTACTAAAAATACAAAAAATTAGCTGGGCATGGTGGTGCGTGCCTGTAATCCCAGCTACCCAGGAGGCTGAGGCAGGAGAATTGCCTGAACCCAGGAGGCGGAGGTTGCGGTGAGCCGAGATCGCGCCATTGCACTCCAGCCTGGGTAACGAGAGCGAAACTCCGTCTCAAAAAAAAAAAAAAAAAAAAGAATTTTTTGAAAATATTTAAAATAACTGGTCAGTGAGTTTAAGTAATTATGACCTGAATAAATTTAGGCCCCTAGATATATAATATAATGGTTACCTTTCTGAAGTTAGGAAGTACCTAAATAAAAAGAAATAAAACCTGTTATACATTTTGGCTCTGTTTGAGCTAAGTTCTACAAAGAAATTTTTACCCAAAGTTGCCTAAGCAGAATATTCAAAGCTTGTTGTGTGATAAGGTTCATTGGTTTGATTATTCTCATTATATTCAGAAATATTTTTACACTGGTATTGTTTATAGCTGATATTGATTTGTTTATCCACCAACATTTATACTGTGATTTGAAACACTGGTTCAAATTGGTTCAAAATATTCTTCAAATTTGACTGAGCAGATGACAATTTGTCCAACTGACCTAATAACATATATATTCATGTGTTTATTATGTAATAGACTAAATACCCTTATACCCAGCCAGGAAGAGCTTCTGCTTTAGGCCCCATTTAGAGGACCTTGTTGTAGCCCCTCACTGTCACTCCACACAGCAGCCCACTGCCTTTTTTCTTTTGAGATAGAGTCTTGCTCTGTCCCCCAGGCTGGACTGTACTGGTGTGATCTTGGCTCACTGCAACCTCCACCTCCCAGGTTCAAGCAATTCTCCTGCCTCAGCCTCCTGAGTAGCTGGGACTACAGGCGCATGCCACCATGCCTGGCTAATTTTTGGTATTTTTAGTAGAGACGGGGTTTCACTGCGTTAGCCAGGGTGGTCTCGATCTTCTGACCTCGTTATCTGCCCACCTTGGCCTCCCAAAGTGCTGGGATTGCAGACATGAGCCACCGCACCCAGCCACCCCTGAGACCATGGAATTTGCTATCCAGATGGCAATGAGCATGCATCTGGGCCCTGACTAGGCTTCTTCCTTGATCATTGTCCTGAGGGTTAACCATGTATCAGTATATGCATCCCTGAGTAAAGGATAGCTGGGGGGTAGTTATTTGTGAGCAGTATGGATGAAGCTTAGATGTATGCACCAGGGTCTCTACACACATGTACAGGAGACCCCTTGCGGTACAGGATAAGGCCAAGAGAATGGAGAAGAGGAAGTTGGGTGGACCCGTTTTCCCTGTGCTGGAATGTTCTGGCACAGCATTCCAGAGAGTTCAGAATTCTAAATTCAAACATGGTCTTCCATGTCATTATGAAGGTATTTTTTAAAAAGGTATTTAAGTTTGTTAAAAAACAAGCAAAAGTAGGCCAGGTGCAGTGGCTCATGCCTGTAATCCCGGCACTTTGGGAGGTCAAGGCAGGCAGATCACTTGGGGCCAGGAGTTCAAGACCAGCCTGACCTACATGGTGAAACTCCATCTCTACTAAAAATACAAAAATTAGCCACGTAGCATGTGCCTGTAATCCCAGCTACTCGGGAGGTTGAGGCAGGAGAATCGCTTGAAACCAGAAGCAGAGGTTGCAGGGAGCTGACATCATGCCACTGCACTCTAGCCTGGGAAATAGAGCAAGACTCTGTCTCAGAAAAAAAAAAAAAAAGCAAAAATAAAAACAAAGCCCCAACAATTACAGCATTATAATATTTAGGCATGTGATATGTAGCCTCCATTTGCACTCTTTTATTTGAGTCAGAGTTTTGCTCTTGTTGCCCAGACTGGAGTGCAATGGTGCGATCTTGGTTTACTGCAACCTCCGCCTCCCAGGTTCAAGTGATTCTTCTGCCTCAGCGTCCCGAGTAGCTGGGATTACAGGCATACAGCACCATGCCCAGCTGATTTTTCATATTTTTAGTAGAGACGGGGTTTCTCCATGTTAGTCAGGCTGGACTTGAACTCCCAACCTCAGGTGATGCGCCCACCTCAGCCTCTCAAAGTGCTGGGATTACAGGCATGAGCCACTGTACCCCACCATTTGCACCCTTACACTCCTGAGGTCTGTAAATATCCAGGGAACAGCAGTGGCATGGAATGTATTTACTCTCTAACATTGCCATATTTAACAGGTTTCAAGTATAAATGATTTTAAAACATTTTCTTTGTTTTCTTTTTCAACGAAGTGTTTCCACAACTCTATTTTCATATGTTACGTCAAAGAAGAAAGGTGCTTCATGGAGAGGTGATTGTAGAAAAGGATGATTAAATGATCCCTGCAAACAAGGTGCTTTTTCCAGAATAACCAGGATTTACTTGAGTCCAAGTTTTAATAACAAGAATAAACAACTTTGTGAAATATCATGGATTGTATGGTTTCTTAAAATATAACTTGAGACATGTGGTATTTGCCAATATTTGTGTTCCTCTTATGCCAGATCTATTTTTTACAAGAACTGTGCAAATATCAATAACTCTTGGGTAGGTGTTGATTACTAAGAAAATAATTAGGTGTATTACCTGGGGGAAAAAAAACTTCTACTACTTTTTTTTTAAACATGCTCAAAGCTTTTAAAATCAATATTTAGGAATTAGTTTAATGATTTACTATTATACCTGCCAGTGATATTTATGTGATATTTATAAATGAAAGTAAATGCAAATTTGTTAACAACTTGTTAATAATGTATTGGTGTTTTTGAACCCACAATCTATTTTTTCAGGAAACAAGGCAAAGTTATGATTAATAACAATTTTTGGAAGCGTGGATATAATTTGCTAAAATAAGACTTTTGATGTAGGTAAAATAACAGCGTAAAAACACACACATGAATTCAAGTGGATGTGTCACAGTTGGAAAATATTCCTTGGAAATATTTCTAGGCAGTTGAAATTATTTATACCGCTAAAAAAATCTATTTTTATTTAAATTAGCCACTTAAAGACAAGCTTTTCAACTGTGAAGGTTTTAAGAGGTTAGGAAGAGCATACGTATTTGCCCCACTGTTAAAAAAATAACAGGACATCTGATTACAATGCTGTATTCAGGCTGGGAGTGGTGGCTCACACCTGTAATCCCAGCACCTTGGAAAGCTGAGGCAGGAGGATCATTTGAGCTCGGGAGTCCAAGACCAGCAACACAGCAAGACCCCATCTCTTAAAAATATATATGTATATACAAAAAAAATTAACCAGGCATGGTGACACATGACTATAGTTCCAGCTACTTGGGAGGCTGAGGTGGGAGGATCACTTGAGCCCAGGAATTCCAGGTTACAGTGAGCTATGATGGTACAACTGCACTTAAGCCTGGGTGACAGAGCAAGACCCTGTCTCTGAAAAATAATGATGATGATGATGATGAGGCTGTACTCAGAACTTTGGTTGAGAAAATCTTCTCTACACTGTGGAATTGTCTTGTAACAATTGTTAGGATAATCCACTTGTGGTACTTAGGTAGCTAAATATTTTGGGGTATGATCTAAAAACAGACTTATCTCATTCTGAATTCCACTGAACAGCAAAATGTCTTGTAATAAAGTTCCTGTCTTTGTATTTAATAAAAAAGATATGCTAGAAATACTTTAATGCCTTAATTTGTAAGTAGGGCCTTTAAAAAATGTCCTTCTTTTATTCAGAAATGTTGATTTACTACCCAGTTTTTGAGAAAATATTAAATATGTGATTTTAAAAGAAAATAAACTTTTTTTTTTTTTTTGTCCAATGGATATCTAGTTCTAATTTTGGCTTTAAATGTTCTGTATTGTTTCCATTTAACAATCAACATGTAACATTACACTTTTAAAAATCACTTGATTTTGTGGTGGTAACCTTTACAGATATTTTTCACATAGAGATTTGTAGTTTTTTCACAGAGATTTGTAGTTTATTTTTCACATAGAGATTTGTAGAATATTGTTGCAAAAGTTTACTTTATAACTTGGTTTTTCAAAGGTGCTATTTCTTTTATTACATTACATTATAATGTTTCCTCTGCAGCTTAATGTTTCATTGAGCAATATGGATTAGGTTACTAGTTCTCAAAAGTCCTAATATTCATTCTGCTCTTTACTCGATCAGATTCGTCTTGGATTTTTATACGGAAGAAACTGTCAGGGAGTCTTTACCTTTGGTAATATAGTATAAGAAATTCACATATTTTATTAAATGCCTGTCTTATGAAAAATATTTAAATCATATTTCAAAAATTTGCATTAATTCAACTGGTACTGCCTACAAGTAGCTATAATATTCCTTTTCTTATGTTGTGGAATATCTTGAAGTAGGAATTGTGAATAACTTTAATAAAAATGAAAACCCATTAAACTATTTTGTGATCCTTTAATATATGCAAAGTACACTTAAACTATAGATTTTGTTTACCTTCAATTCTAAATGGTTGTTTAGAAAATAGAGTGCTAAGCAGTAGTTTGATTTTAAGAGGAAAAAATATTTGAAAAGACACTTTGGTTGACAAAAAGGAGTCAAACCCTGTAAAATATTTGAAGAGATTTATTCTGAGCCAAATATAAATGACCATGGCCCATGACACAGCCCTCAGGAGGTCCTGAGAACATGTACCCAAGGTGGCTGGGGTGCAGGTTGGTTTTACACATTTTAGGGAGGCATGAGACAACAGTCAAATACACTTAAGAAATACCTTGCTTTGGTCTCGAAAGGGAGGACAACTTTGGGGGTTGGGGGTTCCAGGTGGAACCTTATAGGTGGATGTTGGAAGTAAAAGTTTGAAGGTGCAAAGAAAACGAGCACTCAAAGAAGTTCTCAGCAAGGCAATTTTACCTACACAGAATGGTGCCACCTGTGAACCTGCTCGCCACAAGAGCACCATGAACAAAGGAGAGGGGAACTTTTTATCCCTAATGCATGAGGCTTCGACCATGTGTCCAGTCTCCATTGGCTGGAGCTGGACCTCACAGTCTAAGCTAAACCCCAATTGGCAAAGAGCTTAAAACTATCCTAAACTGGTAAAGACAATGGAGAGCAAAGGGAGGGAGGAAGTCACTTGCTAAAGAGCTAGGAAAGCAATAACATGTCTAAATAAGGAAAGGGGTATATGCTATAAGCTAAGACATGCCTGGCCATGTCTAGGCACACCCTGACAGGTTAGGGCATCAGTGGGTTAGGCCTTTTAAAATTCAAAGAACAGGGAGACAGGGTATGCTTTATTTGAGGAAGAACTTGAGTTTATCTATCAGATTTTAAAATTTTTGGATTGACAATTGGTTGAGTTTATCCAAAGACCTGGGATCAATAGAAAGGAATGTCTGGGTTGTGATAAGAGGTTGTGGAGACTCAGGAGTTTGAGACCAGACTGGCCAAGACAGTGAAATCCCATCTCTACTAAAAATGCAAAAGTTATCCAGGAATGGTGGCATACCCCTGTCATCCCAGCTACTTGAGAGGCTGAAGTCTTGAATTTAGGAGGCAGAGTGAGACCCCATCCCAGAAAAAAAAAAAGGTTGTGGGGACCAAAGTTTTATCATGCACATGAAGCCTCCAGGTCGCAGGCTTCAGAGAGAATGGTTGTAAAATGTTTCATATCGGACTTTGTCTGTGTTGATGTTAATGCTGGAGGTGTATAATCAAGCATGTCTCACTCCTACTTGCTGTCATGGCCTGAACCAGTCTCTCAGGTCAAAAGAGCCCTAGCTGAGGAGGAAGTCCATTCAGATGATTGGGGGAGGGCGGACTTAGAATTTGGTTTACACTGTTTTCTGTGACTGCATCTTCTTTTGAGCTTCTCCATAAATCACCGTAACTTTCAATAGGCAACTCAGGGTTTTCAGTAGGCAAGCCAGGACTTTCAATAGGCAAGTCAGGGTTTGTATCAGATAGAACTTTAGAATGCAGTCCTGTAGACTTTGGCATTTGAAACACAGATCCAGAAGTTCTGATACTAGCAACTTTCATTTATACTTGGTGACAATTCCTTTATATTCTGTTTTCCATTTTCATAGCTTTATAGCTTGCTAGATTATACAATATGCAAGTTTTAGAAAATATTTTTCAAGATGTTAATTTGATATGAATACAGCAACATCCTTGATAGTTTTAGCCTTTTAAAGAAGCATGCCAAAAATATAGGAAAGTCATTTTCCCCAAGAGTTTTTGTTGCTTGACATCTGTTGATTTTCAGAAGCATTATTTTCTTATCGTTAGATGTTTAAGCATCTAATTATTATGCTGCTATCTCATACTTTCTAATGATATATTCAAATGATCTAAATTTTTCAATAATCTCTTTTCCTCCCTACAAATATGTATCTCAGGCCTACTGCTTGTCAGGTCCTGTTGTAGGGAATTAACATCTTCCTCATATTTTACCTTTATCTCCCCTATACAGTAAAGCTTTGGCAAAATTACTGGTTTAGATTGGTTAGTAAATCATAATGCAAAATAATTGTATTTTAACAAAATATGGTGTGTTGGTAATCTGATGTGATGGGTTGTTAACTACATGTGTATAAGCATATTAGGGTACCACTAAATAAGACAGAATTCTGGCTTAAAATGACTTCATAACAAAGTTAATATTAGTTATAGATGATGAGACTGATACAATAGATCATTAAGAGATCTTTGAAGGAAAAAATAACTGTAAAAGACAACATTTAAAATACCTTTCAGGCCGGGCGCGGTGGCTCACGCCTATAATCCCAGCACTTTGGGAGGCTGAGGCGGGCGGATCATGAGGTCAGGACATCGAGACCATCCTGGCCAACATGGTGAAACCCCGTCTCTACTAAAAAATACAAAAATTAGCTGGGGATGGTGGCGTGCGCCTGTAGTCCCAGCTACTTGGGAGGCTGAAGCAGGAGAACTGCTTGAACCCACGAGGCGGAGGTTGCAGTGAGTTGAGATCCCACCACTGCACTCCAGCCTAGAGTCTGGCAACAGAGCAAAAATAAAATAAAATAAAATACTTTTCATATGCCTATGGGAAGCATAGAGGTACTTTCCTTTCACATACATTTAGATTTGGATTAAACATATAACTGATAGAATAAAAAATAAGCAATGCAGTTTTGTAGTTTCTAGTAGGAAGGCATTGAATAGAAGTTAAAATTCAATTTGTTTATGGTTTTAGTCTAAACTTACAAAATATTTAAATAGACATAGATATCTCCTTGAGATACGAAGCTTAAAAACACATTGTAAACATTTTAGATTTTTTTTTAATGTTCTGTTATAGCTTTTAAAATATATTGGTTGCCAGGCATGGTGGCTCACGCCTGTAATCTCAGCACTTTGGGAGGCTGAGGCAGGTGGATCACCTGAGGTCGGGAGTTCAAGACCAGCCTGACCAACATGGAGAAATCCCATCTCTACTAAAAATACAAAATTAGTCGGGCGTAGTGGCCCATGCCTGTAATCCCAACTACTCAGGAAGCTGTGGCAGGAGAATCACTTGAACTCGGGAGGCGGAGGTTGCGGTGAGCTGAGATCACACCATTGCCCTCCAGCCTGGGCAACAAGAGTGAAACTTCGTCTCAAATAAATAAAATTAAAAAAATATATATTCTTCATTTTTTATTTTAAAATAATTTTAAAGTTACAGGAAAGTTGTTAAGAATAGTAGAAAAAGCACCTCTAAACCCTTCACTTGAATTTCCCAGTTGTTAACATTTTGTCCTACTTGCTGTCATTTTCTCTTCATAATATTTCGTGGACCATTTGAGAATAAGTTGAAACATTAACCCCTAATTTCGTCAGTGCATATTTCTCAAGAACAAGGACATCCTCCTACCTTGCCACTGTACCATAGCTTAAATCAGGAAATCAACATTGATACTGCTATTAGAAACTTCAGCCGAATTAAGTTTAAATGAGTTTAATTGAGCAAGGAGTGATTCGTGAATCAGGCAGCCCCCAGAATCAGCAGATTCAGAAAGACTCCAGGGATGCCCTGTGGTCAGAACAAATTTATAGACAAAAAAAGGGAAGTGACATACAGAAATCGGCAGTGAAGCACAGAAACAGCTGGATTGGTTACACATTGGCATATGTCTTATTTAAACACAGTTTTGAACACCTAGCAGTCTGTGAGTGGTTGAAGTATGCCTTCTGGGATTGGCCAAGCCTCAGCTATTGTTACAGGTGCATACTTTTAGTTAGGTTACCAATCTTGTCTGCCTATTAAGTTAGGTTACGGTTCGTCCACAAGGTCTCAAATATAGAAGTACAGAGTGCTTCTCAGGCCTTAGTTTAACAATACAATACCTTTATCTAATCGGTAGACCTTATTCCAGTCTCATCGGCATGTATGTATGCAGCACATGCATATTCTGGGTTAAGATCCAATCCAGGTTCGGGAATTACATTTGGTTATCATCTCTTTTAGCCTAGAGTGGTTCCTTAGTTTTTCTGTATCTTTCCTGACTTGGACATTTTCTACAGCACAGGATCGTTGTTTTATACAGTCCCTCCATTTAGTTTGTTTGATGTTTCCTCATGATTAGATTTAATTATGTACCTTTGGGCAGGAATATTTGTTCCATTTTCTGGTGATTTAACTTTGATGTCTCAGGGCTTTTGTTTCTTAATGTTTTGGTTGCACATAGGTATTTTAAAAAAAAGGAGTTCTAATTCATAGTAGTTTGTGAAACAGCATTGAGTTTTATTTTTATTTTTATTTTTTTGAGACAGAGTTTTGCTCTTGTTGCCCAGGCTGTAGTGCAGTGATGTGATTTTGGCTCACTACAGCCTCTGCCTCCCAATTCAAGCAATTCTCCCGTCTCAGCCTACCAAGTAGCTGGGATTACATGCATGCGCCTCCATGCATGACTAATTTTGTAGTTTTGCAGAGACGGGGTTTCACTATGTTGGTCAGGCTGGTCTTCAGCTCCTAACCTCAAGTGATTTACCCACCTTGACCTCCCAAAGTGCTGGGATTATAGGCATGAGCCACTGAGTCCGGCCTGGATTTTTAAAACCAGATTAATATGCCTGTGATTGCATACATGAAGATTTTTAAGTGCTTAAAAAGCACTAAATTCTTTATACATATGCAATTTCCAGGCATATTATTAACCCAATCTTTATATTGATGTTTATGCCCCTAGATTATACCTTAGAAAATTCTGTGATTAATTTACTTTCATTTTGCTCAAAAGTTCTTAACTGCAGCATTCTGTTCCACATTACTTTATATTCTTACCATCTTCTCCTGCTTTGCTAAAATTATATATAATGCAAAATTGAGATTGCTGTAAAAATACATTTTATTTCTTGACTTACCGTGCCTTACATATTTAAATGCAGTTTGTACAATTTGAAAATTAAAAATTATCCTTAAATTCAGTTAACATTTTGTGGTTTAACTTTGAGGATAATAACTTTAGAAAAATGGCTTTCAGATCAAATCATTTATGAGTCATTTGAGAACTTCAGAATTCTTTCTTCAGAGATTTTGCATCAGCAGCTGTGGGGCCAAGACATTTGAATTTTTTAGCAAGGTGCTAGACACTTCTGGTGTAAGCAGCTTAGTTATCCCATCAGCCTTTGAGAAACACTGCACTAGAGAAAGGCCAGGTGCTGTGACTCATGCTTGTAATCCCAGCACTTTAGGAGGCCAAGGTGGGCGGATCACTTGAGGTCAGGAGTTGAAGACCAGCCTGGCCAACATGGTGAAACCCCAACTCTACTAAAAATACAAAAACTAGCTGGGTGTGGTGGCAGATGCCTGTACTCCCAGCTACTTGGGAGGCTGAAGCAGGGGAATCACTTGAACCTGGGAAGTGGAGGTTGCAGTGAGCCGAAATTACGCCACTGTACTCCAGCCTGGGCAAGAGTGAAGCTGTGTCTCAAAAAAGAAAAGAAAAGAAAAGTAAGAAGAAAGAAATATGAAGAAGGGGTGAGGAGGTGGGGAATGACTTCTAACAAATGCCATATTCAATGTACCCAATAGAACTGAAAGAAAAAAAAATTAGTCAATCCTCAATGTTTTTTATCAAAACGAACGCTGTAGTTTTAAGTTTATAAAAATGAAAAATGGTATTTGCATAGTCTGACAGGAAGATATTTTTGGCAAATATTATTTTATAGCCATACAAAGTATCTGACTTAAGTGTGTAGCTCAGAATAAGGAACAATGGTAAAATCCAGTCAGGTTTTTTTATTGTATTCAATTTGACGACATGATATAAAAGATATCATTACAACTAGAAAGTATGCTAAAAGATGTGTGAGCCACCACACCTGGTCTAAAAAAAATATTTTTTTTTAGAGTAGTGTTGTTACTTAAATAGAACTTCTAGTGTCTTATTTTTTTGTTAATAAGCCCTCCCCATAAACACACACACACACACACACACACACACACACACACGCACATACACATCCCTTTCTTAGGGAGGATCATACTCAAGATTGTGGGAAATGCATATGTTGTCTATTTTTGAGAGATATGCATGACAGAAAATAATTATAATTTGCCTGAATGATTTTTAATTTAATCATAAGTTGACTAAAATAGGTTTGTGGCTAAATTAATGTGTTCAGAAGCTGATTTTATCGAGTTAAACTTTCGCTGAACTTTATTAAAACCTTTACAACACAGATTAATCTTAAGAACTGAGGAAATGGAAAGGTTAATTTACATTAAGTGCACTCGAGAAGAAAAAATGAATTTAAAACAGTGTTTAGCTTGGAGTATGCAGATTTTTATGCATCAAATATTCATTTTCTTCAAAGTTACAACTTTATTTGTAACTTGGGTGCATAAACATTTGCTCCAAAATCTGGTATTACCTTTTTGTTTCAATTCCAAAATCAACATGTGAGAATTTTATAAACTTTATTTATAGCATTAAAAATGTATTACCCATTATACTCTGGCCTGGGTGACAGAGCAAGACACTGTCTCTAAAAGAAAAAAAAAAAGTATTATATCTTATGAAAACTGAAATTTCAAAATTTCAGAATAAATTTTTTTGAAGTAGAGTTAATACTGTTAGTTTGCATTGATAACGAAGAAAAAAATACTGTCTGTTAGTAAGTTGTATGAAATAACAATGACAGGTAGCAAAAGTTAGGTGTGAAAAGGTAAAAAGGCTAGTAAAAAGGTATTTTAGAAAGCATTATTTTAGCTTGGCGCGGTGGCTAACACCTGTAAACCCAGCAGTTTGGGAGGCCGAGGCAGGTGGATCATGAGGTCAGGAGCTCGAGACCAGCCTGACCAACATGGTGAAACCCCATCTCTACCAAAAACACAAAAATTAGCTGGGCGTGGTGGTGTGTGTCTATAATCCCAGCTACTGAGAAGGCTGAGGCAAGAGAACTGCTTGAACTTGGGAGGCGGAGGTTGCAGCGAGCCAAGATCACACCACTGCACTCCAGCCTGGGCTACAGAGCGAGACTCTGTCTCAAAAAAAAAAAAAAAAAAAAACAGAAAGAAAGCACTGTTTTACGAAATGTTGCTTATTTTACAAGTTGTATGTTTATAGTTATGAGGCATTTTTGGCCCTGGAAAATTCCAAATTATTTAATATGCTTATGGAGTTAATATTTGCTTTGTTTTTGAAAAAGCATTTAAAAATATTTCCATGAATTAACTTTAGATGCTTGTAAACTTTGTTTTCTTACTAAAAACTATATTTTGAGTTGGATAAACATTAAAAGAGAAAAAAAACCTTTATTGCATATATTTTAAAGTTTTAGGAATTAAGGCTGAGCTGTTTTAGTACCAATTATAATCCTGTAGTAAATGAAATGGATTTGTTTAAAGCTATCAATATTTTCTTAGGGTAAAATGGACTTACTATGTATTTACTTTTTGGCAAATACTAACAAAAGTTACACACAATACCTTATGGTATTATTCTTATTAGATTCTCATGATAGGTCTTCACAGATTCTCATTAGTCACATTCAGTGGTGGAATGGTGGCATGTGTCATGGTTACGGGCTAAGGCCTGGGAGTGAAACTTGCCTTCAATTTGGGAAAAAGTACTCAACTTTCTTAAGCCTCAAAGTCCTTATCTGTAAAATGGAATAAGCAGTTATCTGAAGAGCAAATGAAGTAATTCTATAAATTTGTAGCACAGTGGTTGGCCAATATAAATATCCAACAAATGTTAGTTTTTACTAATGGCATTGCTACTTTCACAGTTTTATAACGGTTATACCAGGTGAAATTTCTGAAGTCATACCTCATTTGTTTCTTGGGCAAAATCACTTACAGAGAATAGTTCTGGTAACATTTTATTTTCCTGCAGTTTTTTTCTGCTTTTATCAGTTTGAAAGATTGCCTATGTTTAGCTGTTGTCCTTATCTTAAATTAGAAGTAGAGGGCTACAGTTTCATTTAGTAGTAGCATAATAAAGAGGACTTTCCTGTGGTTTAGTCTCCTTTAGGATATATACGGTATCCTGCTGGTCATGGTTTTTGACAGTGAGTATTTCAAATGAGCCAGACACTGGTGAGATATTTCCTGACCCCCGGCAGTGCATTTAGGGCAGGCAGAGTGGGGTTTTGCTCTCCTGACATGCCCCAGGGCAGATGGGGGCGTGGTGCAGAACTATCTCCACAACAGATGATCTTTTAGATAATTCCATTGTGTCAGCATATTAATAATTTTTATGTATAGTATTAATGGAAGAATATAAAAATGTTATAGCTTTCTCAAATGAGGAGTTCCTTAATCAGAATGTGATGAAATAATTTTGTTCAGAAATGCTTCATTAATCTGCCATTGTTAGGAATAAGATGATTTTTCAAAAAACTTAAACTCATTATTCTAAGTCCGCTTTTTAAAAAATGAAATGGAAATCTCTTTCATCCTCAATGGTTTGCAAAATATGGATTATAAATTATCTTCTATCATTTATCATCTGAAAAAAACAGATGACCAAGTTGCTTAGAGTTGACTGAAGTCAAATGGTTCTGCTGCTGTGGTTTTGAAGGAGGCAAGTTCACTGGTTTTAATGGAAACACTGCCGCCTCTACAGATTGTTCAGAAAGGACAGAATTCAAACAATACAGAGTAACACAGGACAAAACAATGTTAGTTTCTCTTCAGTTATTCCCTTTGCCCAATACTTAGGGCATTGATAAAACTTTGCTGTCCTTTTAAACCTTTATAGAACACTCATTCTTTCCCTTTACACACACACACACACACAAACACACACACACACACGGATAAATACATGGAAATAATCTATATGTATTTTATGATTTTGCAATTTTGCTCGAACAGCATCTTGGAGATTTGTGTGTGTGTGTTATGTGCTTTTTCATAATATGTATTCTCTATTAATGGACATTTTGTTTAGAGTTTATAACTATATAGGTACACAGAACAACCATGTCATAACAAAGTGGGGTTAATAGTAACATCAAGATTTGATTTTGATCTATTCATGGAAATTCATTGTGTACAAGGCCATGCATTATTTATCTCATTTGAAGGTAACAATGAAATGAAGCATACACTACTTTAATAAAACATTTCACCAAGGAAGAATCAGGTTAAGTAACAGGCCCAAATATGTTGTATCTTTGTGCAGATGAATGCACATATGAGAGATTCCTAAGTGTAAAACTGATAGATTAAGGGGAACACACATTTTAGATTCTGGTAGATGCTGCTAGTTGTACTTCTCGCCAAAAAGCTGTATCAATTTAATTCCAGCAGCCAACTATGAGAGCACATTTCCTCATATTCTCGCACTAGTGTAAATCTTTTCATATTTTCCCAATTTGTATTTACTTATTAAAAATACAAATAATACCAATAAGCACATGAAAACAGGTTCATTGGTATTATCTGTATTTTTTTAAATCATACTTTAAATTCTGGGAAACATGCAGAACATGCAGGATGTTACATAGGTATACACGTGCCATTGTGGTTTGGTGGTTTGCTGCACCCATCAACCCGTCATCTACATTAGATATTTCTCCTAATTCTATCCCTCCCCTAGCCCTCCACCCCCCAACAGGCCCTAGTATGTGATGTTCCCCTCCCTGTGTCCATGTGTTCTCACTGTTCAACACCCATTTATGAGTGAGAACATGCGGTGTTCGGTTTTCTGTGCCAGTTTGCTGAGAATGATGGTTTCCAGATTCATCCATGTCTCTGCAAAGGACATGAACTCATCCTTTTTTATGGCTGCATAATATTCCATGGTGTGTATGTGCCACATTTTCTTTATCCAGTCTATCACTGATGGGCATTTGGGTTGGTTCCAAGTCTTTGGTATTGTGAACAGTGCTGCAATAAACATATGTGTATATGTGTCTTTATAGAATGATTTATAATCCTTTGGGTATATACCCAGTAATGGGTGCTGGGTCAAATGGTATTTCTGGTTCTAGATCCTTGTGGAATCACCATACTGTCTTCCACAATGGTTGAACTAATTTACACTCCCACCAACAGTGTAAAAGTGTTCCTATTTTTCCACATCCTCTCCAGCATCTCGTTTCCTGACTTTTTAATGATCGCCATTTTAACTGGTATGAAATGGTATCTCATTGTGGTTTTGCTTTGCATTTCTCTAATGACCAGTGGTGAGGAGCTTTTTTTTCATGTTTGTTGGTCACATAACTGTCTTCTTTTGAGAAGAGTCTGTTCATATCCTTAGCCCACTTTTTGATGGGATTTTTTTTTTCTTGTAAATTTAAGTTCCTTGTAGATTCTGGGTATTAGCCCTTTGTCAGATGGATAGTTTGCAAAAATTTTCTCCCATTCTGTAGGCTGCCTCTTTACTCTGATACTAGTTTCTTTTGCTGTGCAGAAGCTCTTTAGTATAATTATATCCCATTTGTCAATTTTGGCTTTTGTTGCCTTTGTTTTCGGTATTTTAGTCATGAAGTCTTTGCCCATGCCTATGTCCTGAATCGTGTTGCCTAGGTTTCCTTCTAGAGTTTTTATGGCTTTAGGTCTTACTATTGGTATTTCTCATGTGAACTGCTCTTCCATGTTGTTTGCACGGTATTCTCTTGGATGATGAGTCTTTTCAAAAATTATTTGTAAGTGCATAGATATGTATGTGCATTTTTTGTCATATATGTTTCTTTCCATCGACTGCATGTATTTGGCTTTGTTTATGATGGCTTTTGTCTTATAGCAAATTCAAATTTTTGTGTACAAAATTCTAGTCTTTCCCATGATTTTATGTTTTGCTTAGAAGACTTAGGCCCCTCCAAATCTTAAGTACATTTTCTTCTTTTTTTTTTTATGGTTTGTCTAACTTCCTTTTCATTGGAAATTTTGATTGTTCATGGTGTAGGATAGAAATCTAATTGTATTTTTGTCTGCATGGATTTCAGAGCATGCTAGCACAATTTGTTAAATAGACCTTTCTTTCTCCCACCAAAATGAAATGCTGCCTATGGTATATGTCAGGAGCACTTTTCATTTCAAGGTATATATACAATCCCTATTATAAGACCAGGGAAAGGAGTCTCTGGCTTGTCACACATGTGGGGATTTGTGTGCTTTCAGCCCCACTCTTTTTTTTCTATTTGTCTCTGTGTTAGTCCATTCTCACAATGCTATAAATAAATACCCAAGATTATGTAGTTTATAACGGAAAGAAGTTTAATTGACTCACAGTTCTGTATGGCTATGGAGACCTCAGAAAACTTATAATCATGGCAGAAGGTGAAGGGGAAACAGGTATCTTCTTCACAAGGTGACAGGAGAGACAGCAGAGCAGGGGAAACCACCACTTATAAAACCGTCATATCTCATGAGAACTCACTGTCTATCGAGGGAACAGCATGGGGAAAAACACCACCACAATCCCCAAGATTCAATCGCCTCCCACCAGGTCCCTCCCCCGACACGTTGGGATCACAATTTGGATTACAATTCTCGATGAAATTTGGGTAGGGACAAAGCCAAACCGTATCAGTCTCTCTGTCTCTTCACATACGAGCATGTGTCTACTTTCACTCTAAAATTGAAGCGTTTGTTTGGTGGAGGTGAAATAAGTGAAATCTATTTATGATCTCCATGCTGATTATTTTTTCTTCTTGGTAAGGGTCACCCTCAATTAAAAATGGCATATTTGCTTGCCTGTGGTTTGCTGCAGTTTTTAAAGGAGGCATATTTGACGATTTATGAATTTAGAATGGAAACCTTTTACTGGAACATATAGCAGTGGAACTGGTAAAAATGTATTTTTTTAAAATGTGGTTTTTAATGTGCATTTTCTACATATAAAAATCTCCAAAATATATTGTTTCTTTGCTTTGAGATTAAGTCTTGCTCTGTCACCCAGGCTGGAGTGCTGTGGCATGATCTCGGCTCACTGCAACCTCCATCATTCTCATTCCTCAGCTTCCCGAGTAGCTGGGATTATAGGCATGAGCCACCACGCTTGGCTATTTTTTGTATTTTTAGTGGAGATGGGGTTTCGCCATGTTGGCCAGGCTGGTCTGGAACTCCTGACCTCACGTGATCCACCCGCCTCAGCCTCCCAAAATGCTGGGATTATAGGTGTGAGCCAGCACACCTGGCCTTTCCAAGATATATCGTTTGTGGGGGAAAAAAAAAAGAGGCAGAATAGTGTATATAAGATACATATTTTGTTTATAAAATGGGAAGGGGAGGCTGGGAGTTGTGGCTCACAAATGAAATCCCAGCACTTTGAGAAGCCCAAGTGGGAGGATTACTTGAGCCCAAGAGTTTGAGAGTAGCTTGGGCAATATAGCAAGACTTCATCTCTAAATTTAAAAAGTGAAGGGAAAAGCAATCTATATGTATGCATATATATACACACATGTACATACACACATATAATGTATGCATATACATATATGTATATATGTACATATAGAAACTCAGGAAAGACCTAAGAAAATAAGGAGAGTTTTACCTACGATGGGCAGGGATGGGAGTGGGACATGCCAGTTGTGGGGAAAAATACAGAGAGGAGACTTCTAGCTGAAAGCATTATTTTAATCTTTCTAGTGTTGACCCCTGTGAAAAAATTCTCTCTCTGTATTTTTAAAGAGGGAGTGGTCAGTAACCAAATGCTGTACTTGTGCAGCAAGGCAAGAAAGAGAAGATGCTATTATGTTTACCAGTGATTTAGTTAAATGATAAACCTCACCAGGACAGATGCTTTGGAGCGACACTGGCAGATTCCGAAGGCATGGAAGTGAGAAGCAATTTTACTATGTACTACTGAGTTAAGAAATCACCCCAAAACTTAGTGGCTGAAAACAACAGTCATTTATTTCACTCGTCTCTCACCATCCTCTTGCCATTGACTTGGCTCAGCAAGGTAGTTCTGTTTTTGTTTTGGTTTTTCCCTGTCCAAGTGATGTCAGTTGAGGCGGCACTTGCCTGCAGACTCTCAGTTGGGATAAAACATCCAAGGTGACTCACACACGTGCCTCTTGTTAGGTGCTGGGAGCCATCTGGGAGCTCAGCTAGGCTTGCGCCTGGATTTGTATGGCCTTTCACTGTGGCTTGGGCTTCTTCAGGGTGCCCGGTTTCAGAGAGGCTGTGTCCCAAGGGAAATGAAAGGTGGCAGTCTGACTTGTAATAGAGAATTCTAGTTGTTCCCCCAAATCAGTTCTCCACTTTTCTAGTAATTGGACTGTTCAGTTTTAACTTGGTACTGAAAATAAAGATCTTTTACAGTCTCTCTCCTGGCGAGGCATGGCTGTATGAGTAAGTTCTAGTCAACAGAATGTGAGTGGAAGTGACATGCAACTTCCAGTAAGCATCCCCTTGGGATATGGATGTCATGTCAGCGATCCATCTTGGGATATGATGGATCTTGGAACTCCCTAGGAATAGTGGAGCAATTCAAAAAAAGGAACTTGGATATTTACCACCATGGAGCAGCCCCAGGGCTGCCGAATAGTTGTGCAGTTGTGAGCACCATTCCCATGATCACACTGTGAATGGGAATCCCTAGAGTTGTGCAGTGCACATCCTGCACAACCATACTCAGTAGTCCAGAAACGCTTGTGCAGGTAGGATAGGCTGGAGTAAGGCTTGGGAAGCTTACACCTGGGCTGTTTATTATTATTTTGGATCTCTGTAAGGTTCTAAATCATGGATAGTGACCGAGGCGTTTTAGTGTCCTTTAGCAAAGGAAGAGAAGTCAAAAGGCGTAGTAGTCAAAGGGTGAGATGAACGGAAGATTGCTTGACTGAATGCTGAGTGGAAAGCACTATGGTGAGGGCCATGGAGAGTATAAAGAAAGCACAGTGCCTGCCCTTCAGGAACTTACAATCTAGTGAGAAAAAATCTATTTATGCCAATAATTTTATGGAATATCACCCTCAGAAATGTATACTCTAGTAGGGGAAAAATGTATTTATCCCAATTATTTTACTTTATTTTTATAGAGACAGGGTCTTGCCATGTTGCCCAGGCTGGTCTCCAACTCCTGAGCTCAAACGATCCTCCTGCCTCAGCCTCCCAAATTGCTGGGCTTACAGGTCACTGCACCCAACCCTATACCAATAATTTTAATACACAGGAGTAAAGTGTGGCTTTAGAGACAACAATCTAGTAAGAAAAAGACACTGAGACCAATAACATTAACATAAGCAGTGAAGCAAATCCTGGAGGTGCCCCGGTAGTGAGCAGAATATAACTAGCTAGCCCCAAGTTTCCAAATCACTACATTTGTCAATTTTCCCTTAAGATACTCTTATATTATGAGGTTCAGCCCTAATTTTTCTATTTCAGTGCTCTGAGACATCTGGCTTCTGCAGCACACACGCAGTCTGCCTAGTGTATTTTAAAGATTGTTTTTTTCCTAAAAGGAAAAATCAATATTTTTTATTTGCGCAAGAAAATGAAAACCTGCTTGGCCTCAGAGGAACAAAACATCTAATTTATTTTACAATGTTTTCTAAATATTACTCTAGAGAAGCTTATATTTATGGGTAGTATTTGAATATTCCTTTAAAATACATTGTTTTGTTTCAAACAGTAGTATTGTTTCAAACAGACTATGATAATAACATATTAAAAGGGAAAATGTGGTTGAAAAATGAATGTGTACATGTTTACTGTTTATGTGAGGGCCAACCCCAAATCCTGCAAAACCTTTCCTCAAAGTTAAGGCCATTCTCATTGCATCAGCATCTGGCGATTAAAACCCATGACAACAAATATTTATTGAGAACCTGTTAGGAGAATGACTCTACTGATCCCCATGGAGGTCTGTTTTCTCAAATTTTTATTTTAAATTTAATTTTTTAGTTGTGGGACACATGCACACAATGTACAGGTTTATTACATAGGTAAATGTGTGCCATGGTGGTTTACTGCACCTGTCAACCCATCACCTAGATATTAAGCCTCACACACATTCACCATTTGTACTAATGCTCTCCTCCCCCCATCCCACCCTTTGACAGGCCCCAGTGTGTGTTGTTCCCCTCCCTGTGTCCATGTGTTCTCATTGTTCAGCTCCCACTTGTAAGTGAGAACATGCAGTGTTTGGCTTTCTGTTCCTGTGTTAGTCTGCTGAGGATAATGGCTTCCAGCTTCACTCATGTCCCTGCAAAGGACATGATCTCATTTTTTTTTATGGCTGCATAGTATTCCATGGTGCGTATGTGCCACATTTTCTTTATCCAGTCTATCACTGATGGGCATTTAGGTTGATTCCATGTCTTTGCTATTGTGAATAGTGCTGCAATGAACATACGTGTGCATGTATCTTTGTAACAGAATGATTCATATTCTTTTGGGTATATACCCTTGAATTTAATTTTTAATTATTTGTAGACACAGAGGTCTTGCTTTGTCACCCAGCCTGGTCTTGAACTCCTGGGCTCAACTGATCCTGCTGCCTCAACCCCGCAAAGTGCTGGGATTACAGGTGTAAGCCACTGGTGCCCTACCCAGCATTTTGTATTTTTTTGGAGACAGAGTTTTATTCTGTCACCAAGGCTGGAGTGCAGTGGTGCAATCATGGCTCACTGCAGCCTCAAACACCTGGGCTCAAGTGATCCTCCCACCTCAGCCTCCTAAGTAGCTGAGACTACAGGTATGTGCCACCGCACACCAGCTATTTAAAACAAAATTTTTTCTTGAGATGGAGTCTTGCTCTGTTGCCCAGGCTGGAGGGCAGTGGCCCGATCTCGGCTCACTGCAACCTTTGCCTCCCAGGTTCAAGCCATTCTCCTGCCTCAGCCTCCTGAATAGCTGGGACTACAGGTGCGTGCCACCACATCTGGCTAATTTTTTGTAGTTTTAGTAGAGATGGGGTTTCACTGTGTTAGCCAGGATGGTCTCCATTTCCTGACCTCGTGATCCGCACACTTCGGCCTCCCAAAGTGCTGGGATTACAGGCATGAGCCACCATCCCCTGCCAAATTTTTAAAATTAATTTAAACAAAAATTATATCACTGTTTTCCACGCTGGTCTCCAACTCCTGGCCTTCAGCAATCCTCCTGCCTCAGCCTCACAAACTGTTGAGATTACAGGTATGAGCCACCGCGCCTGGCCTTCTATATTCTCATATAGTAAGTCACTACCCAAAAGGAGACACAGAAACATAAAACTAAGTAACTAATACACAGTGTTAAACAGAGGCCAAAAGTGTTATGACGATGTAGGGGAGGAAAGGACTATTCTTACTGGGTGATGCTCACAGCCTTCATTGGAGAGATGACTGTTAAAGGGTTGGTAACATTGTGACATGAACAATTAGAAATGAGGATGGGGGCTGGGGCAGGGTTGGGAGGAACAGATGGTGCAAAGAGAGGCAAGGAGCATGTAAGATAAAAACAAAGCGGGCCAGCCATGGTAGCTCACATCTGTAATCCCAGCACTTTGGGAGGCTGAAGCGGGTAAATCACTTGAGGTCAGGAGTTCAAGACCAGCCTGGCCAACATGGAGAAACCCTGTCCCTATTAAAAATGCAAAACTTAGCTGGGCATGGTGGTGCATACCTGTAATTCCAGCTACTCAAGAGGCTGAGGCAGGAGAATCGCTTGAATCTGGGAGGCGGAGGTTGCAGTGAGCCGAGATCGTGCCACTGCATTCCAGCCTGGGTGATGGAGTAAGACCCCGTCTCAAAAACAAAAACAAAAACAAAACAAACAAACAAAAAACAAGGGGCACATGTTGGGCCATGTGGATTCTTATCTCTCAGAGAGGCATGGTCTTTGTTTAGGCAAAGGCCAGCAAAGATTTTTTTAACATGGTGGTGACAATCCTATCTGTTCTTTAGTCAAGGGTGGGAAAGAGAGGAAGGGTCAAAGACTGAAGCCTGGAAACCAGTTTAGGAGGCTGTTGCCTGATTCCAGGCAAGAAGTCCTGAGAGCCTAAACAGAAGGAGCATGACTAAAAAGACAAAGGTGGATGAGCTGTTTGAGACATTCTTGAAAAATAAGCTTCAGAGTCTGGTTACTGGGAGGAACTGGAAGGAGAAAAGGAGCACCCTAAAATAGTCCTCAGAATTCTTAAGCATATAAGTTATAGCTATAATTTTATAATCTAACACTAAACAAAAATAAAGCATTGTATTTCTCCCAAAGATACATGTTAATAAACTCCCACATATCAGTAAACGGCAAATCTATTTTGCTGTTCCCCTGATCTTGCAGTCGTTGTTGATGTGGTATTTTCCCTCATATTTCTGTTTGCTGGTTTGACCTTCAAAACATATCCAGATGCATGACCAGGCGTGTGGCTCAGGCCTGTAATCCCAGCACTTTCGGAGGCCGAGGCGGGCGGATCACTTGAGGTCAGGAGTTTGAGAACAGCCTAGTCAACATGGTGAAACCCCGTCTTTACTAAAAATGCAACTATTAGCCAGGCATGGCAGCATATGCTTGTAGTTCCAGCTACTTAAGAGGCTGAGGCAGAAGAATCTCTTGAACCCAGGAGGCAGAGGGTTCAAGAGATTGCAGTGAGCCGAGATTGAGCCACTGCACTCCAGCCTGGGTGACAGAGCAAGACTCAGTTTAAAAAACAAAACAAAATGAAACAAAACAAAAACCAAAGTATACCCAGATGCAGACATTTCACCCTTCCATGGCTAACACTGTCCTGGGCCGGGCCATCATTTTCTTTGGTCTGTATCATTGAAGTTGCCTCCTAACTGCTTTCCTCAATTAATCCCTGGGTCCCTATAGACTACTCTTAACATAGCAGTTATTTCATGAAACTAAAGTGAAATTGGCGCTTGTAATCCCAGCTACTAGGGAAGCTGAGGCAGGAGAATCGCTTGAACGAGGGAGGCAGAGGTTGTAGGGAGCCGAGATCGTGCCACTGCACTCCAGCCTGGGCAACAGACCAAAACTCCATCTCAAAATAAATAATTAAAAATAAATAAATAAAGTGAAATCATGTCACTCCTTTTCTCAAAACTTTCCACTAATTCCCCACTTCTACTTGTACTATCAGAGTAAGTCAGCGTCCTAACTGTGCAGCCTACCAAGCTCTCCGTAACCTGCTGCTTCTCCTCTGCTGTCACAATCACCTTCTACCTTATTGTCCTTTGCTATTTTACTCCAGTCACATTTGACACCTTGCTGTCCCTAGAAAATGCCAACCATGCACCTGCCTCAAGGCCAATGCATTGGCACTGCTTCCCTGTGAGTTTCTGCTCAAAATGTCACTTTGTCACAGAGGCCTTCCCTGACTACCCTGTAAGGAAGCAACCCTGTTCCTTCCACTGCATTCTATATCCCGTAACTCCAAGTTTATTTTTAAATAACAGTTGACAAAACACATACCTATATAGTTTTGTGGGTCCCACTGTATAGATCATAAACTCAATGAGGGCAGGCCTATCGGTCTTTCTTCCCCCTTTCTTTGTTTCATCACTAATGCCGAAAGCAGCTTGGCACACAATAGGTACTGAATTTTTTTTTTGAGCCAGAGTCCCTGTCACCCAGGCTAGAGTGGTGGCACCATCTCAGCTCATTGCAAGCTCTGCCTCCCAGATTAAAGTGATTCTCCTGCCTCAGCCTCCCGGTAGCTGGTATTATAGACACCTGCCACCACGCCCAGCTAAGTTTTGTATTTTTAGTAGAGACAGGATTTCATCATGTTGGACAGGCTGGTCTTAAACTTCTGACCTCAAGTGATCGGCCTGCAGCCTCCCAAGATATTGAGATATTTATTAAATGAATGAATGAATGAATCCTGTCAACAGAAGGCTGAATTCCACAAGTATGTACTAGAAGCTTCCATTGTTAACACTTGTTTGTAACATAGCACCCAATGAGAATTTCTGATAAACTATTGATAAATTGTAACTGGCACACAAAAAAAGTACCTAGTCCAAACATATCTAATCTCTACAATATCTTAGTACCGTGCTACTTAACTACTTTCTAGCAAAACAAAACCTTCTGAGATGTGGGGTTAGGTAAAAGAGTGATTTTGGCATCATTTTTCAAAAGGGCTTTTAAGCTACAGAATTCACTCAGCCATGTAACAACTTTATTAAGGAAGTATCCACATGCCAACACTGCTCTGGGCATGAAGACATGAGAGGTTGTTCCTGCTCTCAAGGGGCTTAGAGTCTTTTTTTTTTTAAAGGACAAATCAACTTGCAATTAAAAATGTACATGTCAAGTGGTTTGCGAATATGCTACTGAAGTACAGAAGAGAGCCAATTAACTCGGGACAGACTTTGCAAAGGAGGGCAGGCTGGAGCTGAGTCTTGAGGGATTATGTAGATTTTACTTACATAAAAGATAAGTTTTTATCTTTTTTTCTGTGCTGGCAAGAGGCAACTGCAGCCTGACCAAAGGCATAGGGTTCAGAAGGAGTTTGATGGGGAAAATGCTATGGTTTGCATGTATGAGTACCTTCAAAACTCCTGTGTTGGAACATAAAGCCCAAGGTGATAGTATCAAGAGGTGGGGCCTTTGGAAGGTGACTGGATAGGATTGGTGTCCTTATAAAAGGGCTTGAAGGAGTGAGTCTGTCTCCTTTTTGCCCTTGTAAAGATGCATCAAGAAAGTGCACTAGCACTTTGGGAGCCGAGGTGAGCGGATCACTTGAAGTTGGGAGTTCGAGACCAGCCTGGCCACATGGTGAACATTAAAAATATAAAAATTAGATGGTAATGGAGGCACATGCCTATAATCCCAGCAACTTGGAGGGCTGAGGCAGGAGAACTGCTTGAACTTGGGAAGTGGAGGTTTCAAAGAGCCTAGATCGCGCCTCTATACTCCAGCCTAGTGACAGAGGAAGACTCTGTCTCAAAAAAAACCAAAACCAAAAAACCTCAAGTTTGGCATATGAATGCATCCTATGGCCATAAAATCAGACTTTCTTTTCTGCGGTTTGATCTTGGGCTATGAGGTTGCAGTGAGCCGAGATTGTGCCATTGCACTCCAGCCTGGGCAACAGACCAAAACTCTATCTCAAAGCAAATAAATTAATTAAAAATAAATAAAGTGAAATCATGTCACTCCTTTTCTCAAAACTTTCCACTAATTCCCCACTTCTACTTTTACTATCAGAGTAAGTCAGCGTCCTAACTGTGTAGCCTACCAAGCCCTCCGTAACCTGCTTCTTCTCCTCTGCTGTCACAATCACCTTCTACCTTATTGTCCTTTGCTATTTTACTCCAGTCACATTTGACACCTTGCTGTCCCTAGAAAATGCCAACCATGCACCTGCCTCAAGGCCAATGCACTTGGCACTGCTTCCCTGTTTCTGCTCAGTGTCACTTTGTCACAGAGGCCTTCCCTGACTACCCTGTAAGGAAGCAACCCTCTTCCTTCCACTATTCTATATTCCCTAACTCCAAGTTTATTTTTAAATAGCAGTTGACAAAACACATGTATCTATATAGTTTGTAGGTCCCACTGTACAGATCCTAGGGTTCTATAACACAAATCTGCTGTTATTGGCTATACAATAGTCAATCAATAATTTTTTTCTTCATATTGGGTCGGGTGTTTTCAGTGTTTATTGATATGGTAATTTCAAACCAAACTATGAAGTTTTTTTCTTAGATGAAAAAATTAAGTCCAATCAGGAAAAAGGGACATGACAGGTAAGAGAACAGAAGAGTTTATATTGAGAGAGAAGGAATGGAATCAGGGTTCTCTGCATGGGGGCTACAACATTTCAACTTGAAATTTTTTTCCTGTTGAATTCCAACTTGTTTCCTTCTAATTTCTTGCTAAAGCTAATTTGAAATCCTCAAAACTAGGGCAGATGTGGTGGCTCATGCCTGTAATCCCAGCACTTTGAGAGGCTGAGGTGGGTGGATCACTTGAAGTCAGGAGTTTGAGACCGGCCTGGCCTACATGGTGAAATCCAATCTCTACTAAAAACGCAAAAATTAGCTGGGTGTGATGGCGGGTGCCTACAATCTCAGCTACTAGGGAGGCTGAGTCATGAGAATCGCTTGAAGCTGGGAGGCAGAGGTAGCAGTGATGCAGTGGGAGGAGATCATGCCACTGTACTCCAGCCTGGTCAACAGAGTGAGTCTCCATCTTAAAAAAAAAACAAAAACAAAAAGGAAATCCTCAAACTAAAAGTGGGTGGTACAGTAAAGCTACCAGCTTTAACCAATGTATCCAGAAGTTTCAGCAGGTTAACATAAAGTCAAGAGGGTGCACAACCCACCTTCATGCAGTGGATCCAGGCACCTAGGGTCCTTCTATCTTACGGCTACGCTGTCTTTAACATACGCCTTTCAAGGTCGACACACCTGTCTTTATCACCCCAGCACAACAGAAGAGACACATAGATTTACATGCAGGCAGTTTTTATAGGCTAAATGTGGAAATGGTATTCATGGATGTTCCGCTGGCAAAAATGTAGCTGCATGGCCAAAACAAATTGTATAGAATGCTGGTGCCCAGGAAGGTATAAAATGGCACTTTAGAATTGCATTAACATGGCCAGGTGTGGTGGCTTATACCTGTAATCCCAGGACTTTGGGAAGCTGAGGCAGGTGGATCACTTGAGGTCAGGAGTTTGAGACCAGCCTGGCCAATATGGCAAAACCCTATCTCTACTAAAAACACAAAAATTAGCTGGACATGGTGGTCAGCACCTGCAATCTCAGCTACTCAGGAGGCTGAGGCAGCAGAATTGCTTGAGCCTGGGAGCGGCAGGTTGCAGTGAGCTGAGATTGCACCACTGTACTCCAGCCTGGGTGACAGAATAAGAAAAAAAAAAAAGAAAAAGAATTGCATTGACAATGATTACTAAGATGATCGTTCCCTCCCCCCACCCAGTGTTTGCATCTATGGAATTCTTGATGCTTTAAAAATAAATTTCAAAGAGCTGTTTATCTGATAGGGATATTTATCTTTTGTCTATTGCTTCTGCAAATTTCCTTCCTCTCTCTTGTTCCCTATAGTTACGAGCTTCCCACACCCCTCTGCAGTGGACACACATGCTTTGGCATATGCAAGCTGATTATATTTTGCTTTGTGAGGTCTCTCTTTATAATTTGAAACCACAGAAATCCACATATAGAGGGATGTATATGGGGCTCTGTATTTTATGCCATTGATCTACATGTTTATTTTTGCATCAATTCTGCCCAGTAGGAAGCTGAAAGGTATTACAGAGATGAGGGAACAATGTGTATGATGAAAAAAAGAATCAACCATTTAAGTTTGTATTCAATTTCCTTATTCAGTTGATTTCAGTCTCTCAAATAGCAGCTGAGCAGGTGTGTCTGTGTGACTGTGGCAGGAAGATGAGGAGGTGAGGACGGACAAATGAAAATAGTGAGAGATTGTGGGGGATTGAGACAGAACTAGCAACTCTGTGAGCTGGTAAACTGTTTGGGATTCACGTTGCCGAAGAACAACATTTCAACATCATTTTGTTAAAATATCAAATTGGCTTTTATTAACAATCAATTCGTGAATTAGGTAGCATCTCATCTATGAAATAGAAAAGACCCTCCAGTGGGCTGAGCAAAGGAGGTAGGCTTTATAGGCATAACAGAACTGAAGAGGCAGAAATGGGGAACAGAAAGCAGACTGGTCATTTCCAAGTTACTCTCATTCTAGGGTTCAGACAGAGAGAACTTTCTCATCATGCCTATTCTGGAGGCTCCTTTTGACTGTCTGCTGTGAGTTTTCCTGTTCCTTGGAAAACCAGCCCATTTTAAAGTTCAATTAGACCATGTGGTACTTAGCATGACTGACTCCATTCTGGTTTGCTCTGGTTTGTTGGGGCTTAGTGTAGGAGCTCAGTCCAAAACAACACCCTCCTATCACATTTCATTTGGCAATGCAATAATGATTCTATATTTGCGTATTGATTTCATGAATTCTAAACAGCTTCCAAATTGTTAAACTTGCTGGAGCATAACGTTGTATTTGAGGGATAGTATCTGATTTAAACAAGGTTGCAAAATGAGTCATCAATGGCAGTGAACTAAATTCAGTTTCTCAGATTTTTCCTAAAACGAATCAAGCAAACAACCTAGAGAGGTATTAAAATTAAGTGCACTTAAAAATGCTGTCAGGAAGGTAGCAGTGTGGTGTTTAATACAATAATTTTGCTTCTCAGGAAGATATAGGATAAATGACCTTTTGAATAAACACTGCAATAATTGTGTATAGAATTCATATTTCTTTAAGCTGAAAGACAAAAAAAGGAATTACTTTGAGTGCAAAGAAATTTATAGCTCAGTTATGAGTACGCATTGAAAAGTGGAATTATAGCTGCCTGAAGTGTATTTGAATTTATAATGAAGGAAATTCAGACGTAAAGCAGTGTAGACTTGATATTCCCAATGTTGTGACCCTTCCTAAAACTCTTCAGGTTTCTTGATCATATAAAACTTGCCTGCAGCAGAGATATTGGCAGTGTATGAAATCTGGATGGAATCCAGAACCTAGCACAGTCGAGGGAAAATGTCCTTTCGGGTGCTGAATATATAGAGGCATGATACAAACAAGCCTTCATCTATTTATCATAGTTCATGGTCTGGTCATGTCCCCTGCCAAAGCTTTTCTGGGAAGCTGTAAGGAGAAAATGATTTGCTGGCCTAACTTCTGACTTGACTTCATTCCTCTCTGTGGGGGATCACTTTACATTTCCTTAATTGCAGGGACAGCTTGTGTGGTTGGCAGTTGTTTGAATTGAGAAATGGACTTTAATGAACTACAGTTTCTTTGGCTCAGCTGGAATTTAAGTAGTCATAGACTAAATTAACAGCCATGGTCAAAGCCCAGATGACAGCTGTGTCACAGAAAAGGAAAGGTAAGGGTTTATTTTGTGCTACTATATTAGGATCATGCTCTTAAAATAACGAGTTTTGCAACTTCACACTTTTGAGTTATATTGTCATTTTTTTAAGGTACCAAAAGGCTCCTCCAAGGTAATGTTAATAAACCTCAGGTGTGAGGATAGATAATGCAGTCTGGCTGACTGCAGAGAGTAATTTGTATTCATTTTGTGATTTACAATACAGTACATAGTTTTTGCTTCATTGTGACCAAATGCAATAGGTCATGAACATTATTTCTATTTAACATCTAAGGTTACAAACGTGGATAAAGGTTAAGTCGCATGGATGAACAGAATAAAAATTAGAACTATCATCCTTAAACTTTAATTTTACAAATGGTACCTCTTCTACTACTTCTATGGGCGTCACAAACATTTCTTCAGGAGTTTTACAGACGTTATGCAAATTAAGGCCAGGTGCAGTGGCTCACACCTATAATCCCAGCACTCTGGGTGACTGAGGGAGATGGATCACTTGAGGCCAGGAGTTAGAGACCAGCCTGATCAACATGGTGAAACTCTGTTTCTACTAAAAATACACACACACAAAAGTTAGCCAGGTATGGTTGCACATGCCTGTAATCTCAGCTACTTGGGAGGCTGAGGCTGGAGAACTGCTTGAACCCAGGAAGCAAAGGTTGCAGTGAGCCAAGATTGTGCCACTGCACTCCAGCCTGGGCGACAGAGCGAGACTCTGTCTCAAAAAAAAAGACATTATGCAAATCAAAAGTATTACTATTAAATTTGTTCATTCTTAGTTTGTTAATTCCTAGGGAACTGAATTTGCCCAATACATTTCCAGGAAACTGTTTGTTAATGATGTGCTTTAAATGTCTTCCTACTCATTCCTCATTTTGACAAATGGATTTGGATTAACAGATGGTTTTGTCTGTTTAAAAGCCATGTAGCAAATCTGCAGCAAAAAATGGAAACTGTGACAGGGTCTTGCTGTGTTGCCCAGGTTGGGGTATAGTGTAGTGATCACAGCTCACTGCAGCCTCCAACTCCCACACTCAAGTGATCCTCCCACCTCAGCCTCCTGAGTAGCTAGGATAGGAACCTGTATCACAACACCTGGCTTTTTTTTTTTTTTTTAAATGGGGTCTCTCTACGTTGCCCAGGTTTGCATCACCTTCTTAATGGCGTGGATGAAACAAAATGAAACAAAAATCTAATGAGAAAAACTACATCACAAAGTCTCTGCTCTTTTCTTGAAGTGGCATTTCACATCTTATTCCCAATGATAAACTATAAATATACAGCAATTGTATATATCTCTTGCAGCAAAGGGGATCAGTATATCCAAGTTTTAGCAGTGAAAGTTCATCTTACTGGAAACTCCTCAGTCCCAGGCAAGCCAGGATAATTGGTTGCCCCTCTTGCACATGTACGTTCTATAGGTAGGTAGGGTTCAGGAGGGGCTTGCATCAGTGCTCGAATAATGTCATCTGCATCTCACCTCCTCAGTCTACTGCAGGGTGGGCTGTTTATAGGCCTTAAAAACGTGACCAGCGATGGTTTCAGGCTCCTCAGTTTAATTAAAAGAAGTCAAACTTCAAACACGTCCTCACTCCATTAAAACCAGTGGAAGTGGAAAAAACATCTATCTTCAGAAACCCTCAAACATCACAGGATTCAGTGAGTTTGTGTATCTGCTCTTGAGCCAATTACTGTGGATGAGTGGGTGAAATAATTTGATTGTGTTCATCAGGGTCCATTTCTGAGGCTAGAGGTAGAATTTATGTCACCCTAACCACATGGCTGACAATTAAGTTTCCTTAAAAAACGTTGATGTCATAATAAAGGGAGGTAATATTTGCTATCCAATAGCAACACTGCATTTATACCCTGCTAGCAATTAAGAACAAGTGCAGAAAACTTTTGCTTCTATACAGGACTCCGTAAACAGCAGCAGGTCATAGTATGTATCAGAATCACTCAGAGGGCTTGTTGAAATGGACTACAGGTTCCCATGCTGCAGAATGTCTGAATCATTAAGTATGAGTTGGCATTTATTCTGTAATTCTGCAGTAAAGGCAATAAGTCAAGTTGAGGAATGGTGCAAAGAACAAAGGAAAAAAGGACTTGGCATTCCTATTTCAACTTTCTTCAAAGAGTGGAAAAGCTGTTATTTGAAAAAAGAATTTGTCTTATTTGGTGTGGTTCTTGACTAAAGGTTGCTGTGGCTTGAATACTGAATATTTGCCTTCTCCAAAACTCATGTTGAAATTTATTCTTTGTGTGTGTGTGAGATGGAGTCTCATTCTGTCACCCAGACTGGAGTGCAGTGGCACCATCTCAGCTCACTGCAATCCCCGACCACCTCCCAGGTTCATCCTGCCACAGCCTCCCAAGTAGCTAGGACTACAGGCGCATACCACCATGCCCAGCCAATTTTTGTATTTTTAGTAGAGACAGGATTTCACCATGTTGGCCAGGCTGGTCTGAAACTCCTGACCTCAGGTGATGCACCCACCTAGGCCTCCCAAAGTGTTGAGATTATAGGTGTGAGCCACTGCGCCTGGCCTCATGTTGAAATTTAATTCCCAATGAGGCATCATTGACAGGTAGGGCCTTTAAGAGGTGTTTTAATCATGAGGGCTCTGCCCTCATAAAGGGATTAATCCATCACAGATGAATGGATTATCATGGGAGGGGAGCTGATGGCTTTACAAAAAGAGGAAGAAAAGACTGGAACTAGCACGTTAGTATGCTCAGTCTTCTGGCCATGTGATACCCTGTGCCCTCTTGGGACTCTGTGGGGTTCCCACCAAAAAGAAGCCTCTCATCAACAGATAAGACTCAGCCAGGATCAATACTTTGTATTGTTCAAGCCAATCAAGTTGACAGTATTAACCATCACAAGGATAAAAGACATGTCCTTATGTAACTGCCAATAGGGAGCTAGCTGGCTGTCCCCTTTGTCATTCCCTTATATAGGAAACCCTTCTTTCGCAGTGGCGAGGTTTCTTTCTTTGTTGGCCATACCCACTGATCTCATTAACTGCCTACAGACTCAGCTTGGAACTCACGCCACTGAAGAGCTCAATCTTCCTTCCCTGTATCCCTTAGTTGTCCGTCACCTCATTGGAGCTTTGCCTATATTTCTGGCCAGCCTGCAGCTGGTGGCATTAGACTGAATTCTTCTGATGCACATTCTTCTCTGTCCTTTAATGAAAGTATCACCAGAAAGCATGCAATCTCCACTTTCATCATTTAATTCTTTTAGCCCTGGATCTGTAACTCTGGGGAAGTCAACGTGAGTCAGAGACGGAGGGCAAGATGGAGATGGTGGTGGTGGTGGTGATGGTAGATATGGTGGATTCTCAGTCTTTATGTATCCTCTACCTGGCCATACCAGGCTTTTTTCTCTACTCTAGCAGTACTTACGTGGCCCAGTGAGTGAAATGCCAAGTCCTCCTCTTACCCACAGAACTACAGATCTTTTTTTAATATTAACAATTATTTTTTATAGAGATACAGTCTTGCCCAGGCTGGTCTTGAACTCCCAACTTCATACAGTCCTCCCACCTCAGTCTCTTCAAGTGCTAGGATTACAGGCATGACCCACAGCACCTGACCCATATAACTATAAATTTAACTCTTTTGAGGGTTGTACCCTGGGTTTTGCAAAGGAGAGGACTGCATTCTATCAAAATAAGCCCTGGTCTTTTTCTGTCCCATTCATCTTATAGCTCTTATTAGTAAAGATCATCAACATAGCTAAGGATGCGGACAGACATCTCATACCAAGAACCAGACCCCTACTGAAATGCTGCTTGGGAAAATGTAATAATGTCATTCTTCACCGAGATGCCCGCACTATTCCATAACTGAGGGCTGTAAGAGTAGTAAGTAACTCACTTTTTTATTTTCTTACATGTATCAGCTGCAGCTTCTTACTGAGCTCGCAGCCAATTAAACCTTGTTTTCTGGCACAAGTGTGTGAAACAGATAATCATTTGGAGAACGACATGCTAATCATGGGCAAAAAAGTTAAGAAAACATTTCTTTTGATTTTTGTCCTGAAAAAAAAATGCATAGGAATGCAATGGGATGAAAATCCAGATTGAAATGGCATGAGCAGGAGTGTGGCTATGGGACTATCTTGGGAGTGGGAGGGTGAGGAACAGCAAGAGGGTGATGGGGTTGGAGAGGGTGTTAGCTGAGCTGCAGATCTGCCCCATAGTCTTGGCAGACACTGTTGAATAATTTACAGGGCTCAATTCTGAAGAGACCTGGATCTCTTAGGCTGAAGAATAAACAAGGCTATTAAGAATTTTTGAGACAGAGAATTACATGTAGATATTACATTATATATATATACACATATATACATATATAAGTATGTATATACAAAATGTGTATATATTACATTTCTATATTTTTATTTATAAATTATATACATGTATACATATATACATATTTATATGTATTATACATACACATGTGCATATTTAGAGAGATAATTTCACTCTGTTGCCCAGGCTGGGGTGCAGTGGCACCATCACGACTCACTGTACCCTCGACCTTCTGAGGTCAAGTGATTCTGCCATCTCAGCCTCCCAAGTACCTGGGACTACAGGCACACACCACCACACCTGGCTATTTTTTGTAGGGATGGGGTTTTGCCATGTTGCCTAGGCTGGCTTGAACTCCTGGGCTCAAGTGATTCATCTCTCTCGGCTGTCCAAAGTGCTAGGTATACAGGCATGTGCCACTGTGCCCAGCCAACATTTGATATTAATATAGTGATCATGATCAGGAACCAAGTGTGTTGCATGCAGCCAAATCTAAGATGCCATAGATTGTATGCACTATTCGTTTACATAACGCTAAGGAAGAAAATATGCTTTCAAAATATATTACTTCCCTATGGCCAGGGGTGGTGGCTTATGCCTGTAAATGTTAGCACTTTGGAAGGCTGAGGCAGGAGGATTGCTTGAGTCCCAGAGTTTGAGACCAGCCTGGGCAACATGGAAAAAAACCTGTGTCTACAAAAAATACAAACATTAGCCAGGCACATGGCATGCGCACCTGTGGTCCCAGCTACTGAGGAATGCTGAAGCAGGAGGATTACTTGAGCTAAGGAGGCAGAGATTGCAGTGGGCTGTGATTGTATCACTACACTCCAGCCCGACTGATAGGAGTTAAACCTTGTCTCAAAAGGCGCGGTGGCTCACGCCTGTAATCCCAGCACTTTGGGAGGCCGAAGCGGGTGGATCACAAGGTCAAGAGATCGAGACCATCCTGGTCAACATGGTGAAACCCTGTCTCTACTAAAAATACAAAAAAAATTAGCTGGGCATGGTGGCGCGT